>NW_027468565.1:37691625-37694125 GCF_046254945.1 Alosa pseudoharengus | reverse complement strand
AGAAATACGCTGTGTGTGTGTGTGTGTGTGTGTGTGTGTGTGTGTGTGTGTTTTTGAATGAAAGACTATAGCGTGGCCCCACCTCTCTCAAAAGAGTTCTTAATGTCGTTGACCTCCACTTGAGAGCCGGACACGCGGAAGATGCCCTGATGCTGCAGACCTGCGGGAGAGAGAGAGAGAGAGAGAGAGAGTGAGAAGATGCCCTGATGCTGCAGGCCTGCGGGAGGGGAAGAGAGAGAGAGAGAGAGAGAGAGAGAGTGAGAAGATGCCCTGATGCTGCAGGCCTGCGGGAGGGGAAGAGAGAGAGAGAGAGAGAGAGTGAGAAAGAGAGAGAGAGTGAGAAGATGCCCTGATGCTGCAGGCCTGCGGGAGGGGAAGAGAGAGAGAGAGAGAGAGAGAGAGAGAGAGTGAGAAGATGCCCTGATGCTGCAGGCCTGCGGGAGGGGAAGAGAGAGAGAGAGAGAGAGAGAGTGAGAAGATGCCCTGATGCTGCAGGCCTGCGGGAGGGGAAGAGAGAGAGAGAGAGAGAGAGAGAGTGAGAAGATGCCCTGATGCTGCAGGCCTGCGGGAAGGGAAGAGAGAGAGAGAGAGAGAGAGTGAGAAAGAGAGAGAGAGTGAGAAGATGCCCTGATGCTGCAGGCCTGCGGGAGGGGAAGAGAGAGAGAGAGAGAGAGAGTGAGAAAGAGAGAGAGAGTGAGAGCGAGAGAGAGTTTCAACTTCATGTCCAAATCTCCCGACTGGACAGTCACACAGACCAGAGCAGCGTAGAAAGAAGAGAATGTCAAAGAGACAGAGGCTTTCAAATAGACCCATTTATTCTTCAGAGAGACAGACAGAGATAGACAGATAGCTAGAGAGAGGGATAGAGAGAGAGTGATAGAGAGAGAGAGTGATCGAGAGAGAGAGAAAGGGAGAGAGAAGAAGAAGAAAACACTAATGAGAGAGTTCAGCCTGAGGATATGTTCATCAGATGAGTTCTCTTGTACTCCGTTCAGCTAAAGAAGATTGGCTCTCAGGGTCCCCCTCTAGTTGGGAAGCACAATAATGAATTATCTAAATATGTGTCTTCTGCAACTAAGTATGAACATAACTCTGATACAATATAGAGGCAATGCACCAACAGCAGTCTGTAGAAAGAGCATAGCAGCTCTTTTGCGTTTCGCTTTCGGAGGGGGAGGGCGGGGCAGTTTCCTCCCCGAAGCTAGTAAGTTGCTACAGTAGGTCAGTAATCCCCTACAGAGGGCCACTCCTCAGACAATGGCCGAAGTGCCATCAAAATGATTTTGGAAACATTATGTTAAGGTCAAAAAAAACTATTAAGGGTGCCTTTAAGACAGCAGCAGTGAGGTACAGAAAAAACAAAAACAATCTGTTCTACCTAGCTCGAGTTGCTGCAGCCAACGGCTAGAGCTACCAGGCAGCTATGCTGCTAGACTCTAAGGGGCATGTTCATGAGCCCCCATGTTCATGCCCCCAGAGTGTAACACTGTAGCTGTCCAGAGTACAGATGGAGCCCTTTGCTGGACTCTGAGCTGTGCAGATGGAACCCTAAGCTGGACTCTGAGCTGTGCAGATGGAGCCCTAAGCTGGACTCTGAGCTGTGCAGATGGAGCCCTAAGCTGGACTCTGAGCTGTGCAGATGGAGCCCTAAACTGGACTCTGAGCTGTGCAGATGGAGCCCTAAGCTGGACTCTGAGCTGTGCAGATGGAGCCCTAAACTGGACTCTGAGCTGTGCAGATGGAGCCCTAAGCTGGACTCTGAGCTGTGCAGATGGAGCCCTAAGCTGGACTCTGAGCTGTGCAGATGGAGCCCTAAGCTGGACTCTGAGCTGTGCAGATGGAGCCCTAAGCTGGACTCTGAGCTGTGCAGATGGAGCCCTAAGCTGGACTCTGAGCTGTGCAGATGGAGCCCTAAACTGGACTCTGAGCTGTGCAGATGGAGCCCTAAGCTGGACTCTGAGCTGTGCCAGGCTCCACTGCTCGTCTCTGGGCTCACGTGCCAGGCTGTTGTACGTTCAAGAGAGAGGTCAAGGGTCAACACGAGCTTCATTAGCCTCTTCTGACCTGTCCTTGGTTCAGTACTCTCGGGTTTGGGCGCTGGCACTCTTCACAGCCACCAATTACCTAAATCCTCCCAATCCTCCTTTACTGTAAACGCACTTGGCTACTGAGAGTGTCTTTTTCTGAGTCCTGGAGCATATGTGTGACATGTGTCTACTTTGTACATGTGTATGTGTGTGTGTGTGTGTGTGTGTGTGTGTGTGTGTGTGTGTGTGTGTGTGTATGTGTGTGTGTATGTGTGTGTGTGTGTGTGTGTGTGACAGAGAGAGAAAGAGGCTTGGCCGTTGGCAAATGCTTCACAACAAGCTGTAAACCGGCTGGAATGCGTGACGGTCAGGGACCCTGGCCAGTGGAACGCGTGGAACGCAACAGACGCCTGCCACAAGGAAAACAGACACATCGATGCAGCCCCGCCCCTGAATATATTATATAGCCGACT
>NW_027468565.1:37681625-37684125 GCF_046254945.1 Alosa pseudoharengus | reverse complement strand
GTCAGACACCACACTGCACCCAGACAAGGTGACACAGAGGTGACAGTCATTCAACCAGCAACCTAACCAAGTGTGTGTGCGTGTGCGCGTGTGCTTAGTAAAGCATGAGATGCCAACATCTGTCTATTATTGTCATCTTACATACACTCTCTCTCTCTCTCTCTCTCTCTCTCTCTCACACACACACACACACACACACACACGAGCACAGAGTCAAACACACAAACACACAAACTTTTCACTGAAAAATGTGAAGCATTTCACAGTGGTCAGCGGTCATCAGCAAGACTACAGTGGTGACAAGAGGGTGGAGCCAGCTGAAAATCAGTGTGTGTGTGTGTGTGTGTGTTAAAGTGGGAATGTGCACGTGTGACAGTCTGACAGGCCACCCTCAGTGACTCCGTAGACCCATTCAGTGCTGATTGAGGGAGAGGCTGCTCGCATCGAGAGTGGACAGTCATGACTTGCTCACATCCCATTAGGGATTCACATACTGTACACTCACTTTAACATTTCAACAACATACTTTTATGACTTGAAACACACACACACACTCTCCCTCATCCCTGCACATGTGCGCGCGCACACACACACACACACACACACACACACACACACACACCACAGCTCCATGGGGGATCTTGAATAATGCTTGACTCAGCAGTATGCGCTGAGCCTCCCAGCCTGACGGCACACAGACAGCCATCTATCTCACTGCCTCATTGTGACGTCACAAACAGCTGTCTTCCGTGGCAAATGATTGGCTACACCCCTGATGGACAGCGATTGGTTGACAATGGTTCCTCTCTGAAGTCTCTTTTTTGCAATGGTGGCAGTAATCCAAACATATGGGATCTGTCTGCATTTACATGGGTGGATGGACGTACTTGGATGTTGACAGAGACATTTACAGCATATGGCTGTGCAGGAGTAGGCGGAGGGCAAGCCTGTGTGTTTCAGACAGTAGGACAGCTGGTCACTCTTAGATTCTCAGAGGTACATCAGAACTCCAGCCACAGGGAATACAACGTCTTTCCACATGTGCTTCTGTCTTTACGGCTGCAGCTTTCCTCACCGTACAGAGGTGCTGCTAGGTCAACACGCTAACTATGCCAACTGAACTTGGGGCAGCCGTGGCCTACTGGTTAGCGCTTCGGACTTGTAACCGGAGGGTTGCCGGTTCGAACCCCGACCAGTAGGCACGGCTGAAAGTGCCCTTGAGCAAGGCACCTAACCCCTCACTGCTCCCTGAGCTGCTGTTGTTGCAGGCAGCTCACTGCGCCGGGATTAGTGTGTGCTTCACCTCACTGTGTGTTCACTGTGTGCTGAGCGTGTTTCACTAATTCACAGATTGGGATAAATGCAGAGACCAAATTTCCCTCACGGTGTCAAAAGAGTATATATACTTATATACTCTACTATACTGAACGGACTGGCCAGCACAAACAGGTACCCCTGACCGATGCTCAACTGACCACACATGTGGTCCTGACCTGCTCTGCATTCAGCGGTCAGCTGGTGTGCTCATCACTGCATGCTGGGCATTCCAAAGCTGACTCACGCTAAGGTACTTATCTTTGAATGTTTAACGTCACATTTAGAGGGATTTGACCTGATCCTGGATCAGATCTTGTGTTCAGGAGTCACAAAGACACACATAACAAACACTCACATGCACGCGCACACAGACATACTGCACAGAATGAAAGCTCCATAAACATAGGCATGCCGTATCCCATACAATTGATCCATTTTGTCTGCATGCTCCACTTCCTAGCTACCCTGATTCCCCGATTCTGTTGTGTGTTGCTGTTTTGGTGTCTATGTTGTATGCCGCAATGTCTGAGCAAACCAAAAAGGCATTTGAACAAACAAAAAGATTGTTGTTGTCGTGATGAAGATTCTCACCCTCTCCCAGGGCTCGCTTCAGCAGGTCATGTTTGGCCTGCAGCTTGGAGATGAGATTGCTGCCTTCAAGAAACTCCCGGAATTTCTGTGGAGAGAGAGAAGAGAGGGATGGAGAGGGAGGAAGATAGAGAGAGATAGAAAAAGACAGAGAAATTAGATTCATAATGAAGTTGACTGTGTCTGAAGAGTTTAGCTATCCAAGTTGAAGGACAAAAGGCAGTCTCGCTTTCTCTCTCTCTCTCTCTCTCTAACACACACACACACACAAACAAGGTGCTTTTAAGAAGCCTCTGACTGGCTATTCTCATCCTTGGCTCCCCTGCTGGGATGTTAGAGACAGGAGACAGGCTGGTGCGTGACTCTTTTACAAAACAGCAACCCCCCCCCCCCACACACACACACACACACACACCTTGCTGTCCACCACACAAACATACCTTATTGTGCACCCCCCCACACACACACTATTCTACTTAATTCCTTTAAAGGACAGACTTCATTGTGATCCAGTGAAGCACGACCACCCATAAGGATGTCCCTGTATGATGTGAGCCTCAATTTGTACATGCTGACACACACACCCACACACACA
>NW_027468565.1:37669125-37676625 GCF_046254945.1 Alosa pseudoharengus | reverse complement strand
TCAGAGTGTTATATGCTAAAACAAACTGAGCGGATCTCTCTTCCTCTGACAGGGCGTTGCTGTTCCACAGGCGGAGATTAGTCTGCCTCGTGCCGAGACTGCGCTCCCCATGGCGCCTAGGAGCAGTGCATGCTGGGAGAATCTGAGCTGTCAACACCACCGCAGAAACCCTGGGATTCTGGAGAGCACTGCAGAGGTGTGATCCGAAGGTTCAAAAGTGACTATAAATCACTGGGGTCTTAACCTTGGGAGAGGGTTTTTTTTTCTGCACCACCACTTTTACTCTGTAAAAGCTACACGTTGACATTGCATAAATAGTGTCAATAAAATAATAAAACACGTGTTGGGGAGTGAGGTTTTCTCACTGCAGCAGTGCACTAAAGCAGTGCCTGCTGGGTAACGTTATATACACCCCCCTCTTCTCTCACGGAGCGGGAAGGATCATGAGATGGGCGTCCACTGTCCCTTGGTGGGTGAGAGTGAGAGGACTGTGTGTGTGTGTGTGTGGTGGGTGGGAGTGAGAGGACTCCAGCTGATACTGATAAACTATTCATCAGCAGTCCGGCTGCCTTGGCCCGCACCGCTTTGAGTCCAGGACTCGGGGTGTCAAGGAAACAGCTGTCTCGGAATTCCTCTCCAAAAATAATTAAATAAAAAAAAAACAGAACAAAGCAAAACAAAACCATCCTATCCCATTTGTCCGAGCACTCACTCGACGACATCACCTGGATGCAGCTTTCGGATTGGTTGGCAAAAAGAACCCAAAAATCCCCGTGACGTGAGGGAGTCTGGCAAACCAGACAGGCATCTGCCCGAAAGCAGGAAACATGCTGACCTCACTTCCTGTCCTTGGGAGCTTCCTCTACGTCCTGACAGCGAGAAGCCAGGCCAAACGTCGTTCCCATGACAGCCGTAAGGGACCGGACGGGATGGGACGAGTCCGGGTCATCTGTTGCCGCAGCGACAGCAGGGCGCTTGAAGAGGCTGGAATGCACCGACTGGGCAAAACTGCAAACAGCGCTTGCTGCCACAAAAGAGCTGCCCTGCACACTTATTACTGACCATGTGTGGACGTGCAGTGCAGATTTGTGCCTGGTGGTTGGGCTAGTTCCTCCTCTCTATCCCACACTCTCTCACACACACTCGCACTCACGCACACTCGCACTCACACACACTCGCACTCACACTCGCACACACTTCAAACTTCCTAAGTATAGGCATAAGTCCCCCACCTGCCTGTGCTGCTGCTTTAGCACCCCGGCTCCCACCCTGCCTCCTGTGACAAGTGTGCCGCAGGATAGGGTGGGGGAGAGAGAGTCTGTGTGTGTGTGTGTGTGTGTGTGTGTGTGTGTGTGTGTGTGTGTGTGTGTGTGTGTGTGTGTGTGTGTGTGCATGTGCATGTGTGTGCGTGTGTGTGCGTGTGCGTGCGTGGTGGTGGAAAAGAGGAGCGGGTTGAGCACTGGGGCGTGAAGGAGGAGAGCAGATAAGGGAGGAGGGGAAAAGAAAGGAACATGAGGAGGAGGAGGAGAAAGGGCTGAAGAGACTTGTCTGCGTGTGTGAGGCAGTGTGAAGAACTGTGTGGGTGTCAGGGAGACGTGATGCTAATCCCAAACACACCGACCGCAGCCACGGCAGCGGCTCTGGAGCTAACCCGCCGTCTGCTTCTCTCACGTCTTCAAAACTGGCTCATCTCAAGTCTCAAGAGTCAGAAGTCGAAGTCAGAATGGAAACACTACAGAGCTGGGCAGCAGATGGAGTTGAAACGATACCTGTTCATTGTGTGTGTGTGTGAGTGTGTGTGTGTGTGTGTGTGTGTGTGAGTGTGTGTGTGTGTGTGTGTGTGTGTGTGTGTGTGTGTGCGTGTGTGTGCGTGTGTGTGCGTGCGTGTTTTTGGCCTACAGGCTGTCAATTGAGCAATAACAATGTCCTTTATTCTAACTTTATGTTGGCTGGTCTAATATGACTTCAATAACTCTCCAGAACACTTTTCCAACTTTCTGACATGATGATGACCTTAGTTGGGGTTCTTTAAATCCTATTGCTGTGCCGTGAGACCCCAGGTTTGTAGAGGTGCAACATGGGGCCCGATGTTACTGCTGTGTACCAGCCTGGTGTGTATATAAGTATAAGTATATATACTCTTTTGATCCCGTGAGGGAAATTTGGTCTCTGCATTTATCCCAATCCGTGAATTAGTGTAACACACACAGCACACAGTGAACACACAGTGAGGTGAAGCACACACTAATCCCGGCGCAGTGAGCTGCCTGCTTCAACAGCGGCATTTGGGGAGCAGTGAGGGGTTAGGTGCCTTGCTCAAGGGCACTTCAGCCGAGAAGCTCTGGTCTGAGGCCACCCACCCAACCAGCCACACACACACTGCAGCATTTAATTACTGGAAAGAAAGCTCGTCAGAGACTAAGCATGGTGCTGGTTTTGAGAATAGTGTTGACTCACACAACACAAAATTAAAATTTTCTTTCCCCCTTCTGGGACATACAATAACAAACAACACAGAGAGGAAGTCCAGTATGGTTAGCTATCCCAATCCCATGAGAGGTGGAGACACAGAGTATGACCTAGTTAGTGACTGACTCTGGATCAGTTTGAAGGTACATTGGACTTTGGATCTGCTTCGGTGAGCTGATGTCAGGCCTGTGAGTCGATGACTTTCAGAATGTCGAGCATATTGACAAAATCAGAACCAGAATCTGCACAGTAAGTGCTTTTTGGAACCAAAGTAAGTTTCCTCCCTGTTTAAGTTGCCCCTGGTGGGTTTACTTTTGACTGAGCATCTGCTATCCATTGTTGTTGTTTTTTTTTGTTTTTATTAAACAATCACTGGTTTACAAACTATGTGTGTCGTTTTTTTTGTCTCACCTCCTCGTTCTCGATCTTGAGTGTGGCGAGACGAGACTGCAGCTGCTGGAAACGGAGCATCAACTCAGCCTGTACAGGGGGCTGGGCCGTGATCTGGCACACCTGAGGAGAGGAGAGGAGGAAAGGGGAGGAGGAGAGGAGAGGAGGAGAGGAGGAAGGGGAGGGGAGGAGAGGAGGAGAGGGGAGGAGATGAGAGGAGGAGGAGAGGAGAGGAGGAGAGGGGAGGAGGAGGGAGGAGGAGGAGAGGGGAGGAGAGGAGAGGAGAGGAGGAGAGGGGAGGAGGAGAGGGGGTGAGGAGAGGGGAGGAGGAGAGGAGCGGGGAGGGGAGGAGGAGAGGGGAGGAGAGGAGGAGAGAAGGATAGGGGAGGAGAGGAGAGGAGAGGAGGAGAGGGGAGGAGGAGAGAGGAGGAGAGGGGAGGAGAGGAGAGGAGGAGAGGGGAGAGGAGGAGAGGAGGAGAGGGGAGGAGAGGAGGAGAGGGGAGGAGGGGAGGAGAAAAGGAGAGGAGGAGAGGGGAGGAGAGGAGGAGAGGAGAGGAGGAGAGAGGACAGGAGAGGAGAGGAGAGGAGGAGAGAGGACAGGAGAGGAAGAGAGGAGAGGAGAGGATAGGAGGAGGAGAGGGGAGGAGAGAAGAGGAGAGGAGAGGAGAGGAGGAGGGAGAGGGGAGGGAGAGGAGAGGAGAGGAGGAGAGAGGACAGGAGAGGAGAGGAGAGGAGAGGAGAGGATACGAGAGGAGGAGAGGGGAGGAGAGGAGAGGACAGGACAGGAGAGGAGAGAGGAGGAGAGGAGAGGAAGAGAGGAGAGGGGATGAGAGAAGAGGAGAGGAGAGGAAGAGAGGAGAGGAGAGGAGAGGAGAGGAGAGGAGAGGAGGAGACGAGGAGGAGAGAAGAGGAGAGGAGAGGAGAGGAGGAGCGGAGGAGGCGAGAGAGGACAGGAGAGGAAGAGAGGAGAGGAGAGAGGAGAGGAGAGGAGAGGAGAGAGGAGGAGAGGGGAGGGGGGAGGAGAGGAGGAGGAGAGAAGACAGGAGAGGAGAGGAGAGGAGAGGAGGAGAGGGGAGGAGAGGAGGAGAGGAGAGGACAGGACAGGAGAGGAGAGAGGAGGAGAGGAGAGGGGAGGAGAGGAGAGGAGAGGAGAGGAAGAGAGGAGAGGGGACGAGAGAAGAGGAGAGGAGAGGAAGAGAGGAGAGGAGAGGAGAGGAGGAGAAGAGGGGAGGAGAGAAGAGGAGAGGAGGAGAGGAAGAGAGGAGAGGAGAGGAGGAGAGGGGAGGAGAAGAGGAGAGGATGGGAGGAGAGGAGAGGAAGAGAGGAGAGGAGGAGAGGGGAGGAGAGGGGAGGACAGGAGAGAAGAGAGGAGAGGAGAGGAGAGGAGGAGAGGAGAGAAGGAGAGGGGAGGAGGAGGAGAAACAAGAGGAGAAGAGATGACAGGAGAGGAGGAGAGGAAGAGGAGAGGAGAGGAAGAGTAGAGAAAGAGGGGAGGAGAGGAGAGGTCAAGAGGAAACAAGAGGAGAGGAGAAGAGAAAGATGTGGGGAGAGGGGAGAAGAGAGAGGAGGTGAGGAAGAGGGGAGGACAGGAGAGGTGGAGAAGTACAGACCCATCAAACACAAACACTCTATGCTCACTCAACACAGTCAACAGTCAGCCAAAGTCACTCATGACTAGGGATGGGCATCGTTAAGAACTTATCGATATCGATGCCATTGTCGAGTCTGCTTATCGATGCGATTCCTCATCGATTCCCATATCGATTCCTGTTTGCTAAACACTTATAGGATGGCTTTGAATGTCTAATTTAAAGTGGT
Organism: Alosa pseudoharengus; assembly: GCF_046254945.1. NCBI lineage: Eukaryota > Metazoa > Chordata > Actinopteri > Clupeiformes > Clupeidae > Alosa > Alosa pseudoharengus. The sequence goes on along the minus strand of NW_027468565.1, from coordinate 37,671,948 downwards.
TTTAGAGAATGAATATCAAGTGTGCAATATCAATACAGAAGTTTAATGCTTTAAAATTTCAAAAAAGTAAAAATTTCTGAAACAAAGCTTTGTATTGGAATCGTTAACGTGTGGATGTGCACGATTCCGATGGATCGGAACATTTGGAACCGATTCCTAACCGATACCTGGAACCGATTCCCAAGCCTTCTTACGACCCACTGTTAAAGTAGCAGTTGCATATAGGTTACACAAGATGAAGACAAACCCTTATCTGAACAAAGTCATGATTTATATGATTAAGCCAAATTATAACAAAGCCAAAGCTGCTTCTTTCCACTGAACTGAAATCAGCCAGAGTGACAGGAAACAATCCCACGCAAAAACAACAAAAAAAAAAAATCCCACGGCATTCCCATACCTGCTAAAGTAATCATCAGTGTGCACCTCATTAGGGCCAAGCCACAGTTTGGTTTTCACTGCCGTTAAAACGAAGAAAAACAATCCAGACAGTCCCATAACAATGGGTCGTAAACACACACGCAGACGTGATATCACACACTACAACACTGCCCAGTCTGTGAGGAGGCCTCAATAAAAATAATAATAAAACAAAAAGCTAAAATTTAAAACCCCTCCAGGCTGGCTGGAAAAAAAGAACAATCTGTTCCAAGCAATCCCATGAAAAATATAAAAAAAATAAAAAACTGGCAGCTTAGGGTTTTATGAGGAAATGAAGCAGCCTAAATCACAACTCATTTAGCTCTTCCTGAGACTGAGCTCTCCTGCATGTCTCAAACAAGAGCAGTGGGAGGCCTCGGCATCCTGGCACAACGCTCCAGAAGAGACGCTAGACATTTCAAGGGCATTAGCTCTAAACTTCACAATCAGCTCAGAGGCAGAGCAGAGCGCCACTTAGCAATTAAAGCAGCTGCGTATTGTTTTGGGCAGTGCAGAGTCTAGTCCAAATCGTGTTAGCAAGAGAAATGTAAATGTGTTATTAGTGTTATTGGGGCTGAAAAACTAGACCGGCGTTTGTGCTCTGCTGCCCTGTGGCGTCTCAGTGGAGTTGAGTGGCTGCCAGGTGAAGAGGGGCACAGAGCAGAGATTTGCCCGACTTGCACGAGGGTGGCTGCAGGGTAGCATGCACAAGCCCAGGCCACTGTGGTCAGACCCAGTCTGCACAGCTGTCTCCAACAAATGCAAAACAGATATTGGTCTTTCAAAATAAAAAATGCTGTTTGGGTTATGAGATTTAAATATCAAAACACACTGTAGGCTTTAACGGCAGACTATAAATAAATAAATAAATAAATAAATAAATAAATAAAACTAGCCCAAATCACTTTTTAGTTTCAACAACAGAAACACATAACACCCATAAATATTTCAACAGAAAAATCAGCCCAAACTATGGTGCAACCAATTTCTCACCACACAACCGCAGAACCCAAAAGCACACCGAATGTAAATTGTACTACTGTGCAACCAATCTGTGGGACCAATTACTGTTTCTGATTTGATTTGTTACAGCCTAACTAAGAGCGCATGCAAGCAGCAAACCGTCTGGATGTCCCACTTAGTCCGCGCTAAGCTAAGCTGAGCTCAGCTTCCAGGAAACGGCGCGGTGTGAGCGATCCGATTCCTGTTTGTCCATGGCAAAGCGCCCGTCCTGCCTGGCACTGCTACTGACCTCGTCGCCCATGTGGGACTGAAACTCGAACTTGGCAGGCGGGCAGAAGGCGGTGGGGTACATCTCCATGAAGCGCTGGCGGTCGCTGCGCGGGTCCAGGCCGTCCACGGCGTTCTCGATGATGTCCAGGCCCTCGTGGCGCGACGTCTCCAGATTGTACTCTGCTGACAGGTAGGTGCGCAGTGCCCGGTTCAGGCTGGCGTGGTAGCCTAGGTCACAGCACTAGGGCCACACACACACACACACACACACACACACACACACACACACACACACACAGTGAGAGAGAGGATCCATTACTACACAAAATCACATGATAGTTTCCCAGTCCTATGTTTGGTTGCTGTTGTGCATTTCAAAGAGGGCTTGAAAAAAAACGCCTCGTCATGCTTTTATTCTATAGATCTCCATCACAGGCTCTTTGAAGCTGCTGAATGATTCGTTTCACCAGCGTGGCTGTGCACCTACCTCCCTCACACACACACGCTCTTTCCCAGATAATAAGACTGAATACCCATCAGTAATTACAACATTATGCTAATGAGAATTATTGCTGCTGATGAACGCTGATTAGAACAGTTTTAGACAATAAACAACCAATTTGCATTTTAGAGAGAGCTGTTGCTGAGTAGTCACTACAACACACAAGCTTCTGTTAATCAGCTGTTTGTAAACACATACAAGTTTATACTCCTAGATGAGAACAGTCTGTTTCAATTATGTATATGCTTGCTTTTCCAATGCATTATGGACATACAATATATGGTATTTGGATGTTCGTTGTGGTAATATGGTGGCAGCATGGGGCATAAGCTAACTGGCTAATTTGTTTTGTGTTTGTGATAGGGCCTAAGCTAACTGGCTAAGCTAACTGGTTAATTTGTTTTGTGTTTGTGATGGGCTGTGCCTGGGTTGATGGCGGTTGGCTAGCGTTTTTATGGCTATGGTTCAGTCCACATCAACGGAACAGACCAACCTAGCCAACCTTGACCATGCCTGGGCTGGTTAAGAGTATTTTGGGTATTGGATATTTCAATGTGGTAATATGGTGGCAGCATGGAGGGCAGTGTCTCCAGGACGCTGGTTTCACTGTTAAGCTTTCATAAGGTGTCGTGGGCCTAACTTAACGAAACATCGGTGAATGAGGGTGC
>NW_027468565.1:37656917-37668927 GCF_046254945.1 Alosa pseudoharengus | reverse complement strand
TAAGCCCTGGGGGAGAGCCGAGGTGAAAGGGCAAATGTTAATGGTCACACAGGCCATTCATAAAGGTCATCAGAAAAGCTTTCATCTTAGTCCATACCTCACAAAAATCAATCCTACCCTTCTACATGCACTATGCAAGGGCAGCAGGACAGGGGGCAATTAAGAAGGAATAACACTGGAAAGGAGGGAGCAGAAAGAGAGAGAGAGAGAGAGAGAGAGAGAGAGAGGGAGAGAATGTGACGGAGATGAAGACAAGGAAGAATGGAAGACCGAGTGGTAGAGGCGAGGCCATGGGTGGAGGCGAGAAATGCTAAAGAGAGACACAGGGCTTCTTTCACAGGCCAGGCGTCTCAGTGACCTTGGGAAATCATAAAGAGGGCAATTCAGCGACCTTGGGAAATCATAAAGAGGGCAATTCAGCGGACTGCTCAGAAAACGTCATCCTCAGTTGCCTGGAATCCGAGTCCCATATTCCCGATCGGCAATAAGGATTTTTCCATGAATGCCCACAGGGGTCACCAGGGTCACAGGACAGCAGTCTAATGGGAAACCAGGGGATGAGTGATATATACCCCCCCCCCCCCCCCCCCACACACACACACACACACACACCCCGCCCTGATAGCCCTGACACCTCTTATTCTTGCCCCCACTCCCACACACTTCCTGACCCCACCTCTTGGAATGTAAGGTGCTGACAGATGGTGGTCCTCACTCACTCCCCCAGTGCTTCAGTCTCCTCACAGCAGATACACGACACCTCAGAACCAAGAGGATGCCTTTCCAGGAATTCTCTCTCTCTCTCTCTCTACAGGAATTCTCTCTCTCTCTCTCTCTCTCCATCTATCTCACACACTATCACACACACACAGATAAGTCCAACTCCAAATGAAGTACTATACTATATAATTCTACTGTGTCCGCTGCCCTTATACTCTATTGCATGCATTCCTCATTAAGAATCCTGCTGTCTGTCTGTCTGTCTCATTACCAGCTGGAGGGGGAGAAACATGGGGCCGTGGGACTAGGCTGGAGGGGGGCCTCATGTTTCACTTCATCTGAATGAGATGCCCCCCCTGCAGACACACACACACACACACACACACACAGAGCACTCTATGGCCTCCTGCAGAGAGACACACACATTAGCGCTACGCTCCAGCAGCACCAAGATAACGACCACTTCCCTTCGCTGAGTCACTCACAGCCTTTACTCACGATCCCTCGCATCCCAACGCGCGCGTGTGTGTGTGTGTGTGTGTGTGTGTGTGTGTGTGTGTGTGTGTGTGTGTGTGTGTGTGAGTGTGTGAGAGAGAGAGAGACAGAAAGAGAGCAGGTATCAAGAGGCTTGCTCTGATTTGATCACTGCTCTTTGACAGGAATGTAAAACTACACAAGAGATGGAGTCTAATGCATTGGGGTCGGGGGAGGAGAATAGGAGGACGTTCTCTCCACAACTAAATCACTGCACAGCTTTTCCAGGAAATCCACCCGCACACGCCATGAGCAGAAGGGACAGGAAGTACAATACAGCTAGGATGACTAAGACACAGACACACACACACACACACACACACACACACACACACACACACACACACACACACAACACACACATCTATGAAGTCCTTTTCTCCCTCTAAGGTAAGAGACGGACTGAAAGCGTCCAGATGGCAGAAAGATGTCAGAAGACGAAGGGCGTTCAAAAGGAGAGAGGACGGGGATGTAAACATCCACAAACAAACAAACCACCAGGCGAAGAGTGTGTCCTCGCTTGAGAGGTTCTTCTCTGAACGCTTATCCAGCCATCAACTTTGTGGCCTTTTTCAGCAGTTGACAGGTGCCATAAGGGCTCAAATCAACAAAAATCTTTCAAAAGCAACACATCTGCCCAGACATAGCCTGGCTATACACTGAAAAGCAGTCATTCTGTTCCTCGACCTTGCATACTCCAAGGCCAGCTCGCTGTACTCTCCAATGAAATAATTTTTTTTAAATTCTGTTCACATTTGTTTGTGGTCCCCACCACTCTGAGCCACTGGAGGTGTTAAACCAGGGTGCTGTTCTCCTGGTACTTCTGGGCACATCATGCAGTCCTATCCACAGGGTCAGCTTCATGTTAGGAGTTCTCAGAGCCAGAAGGCTGAGCATGGGATCATTTGGAAAAACAGTATTAAGAGACTGAATTTGAACGCCTAAACAATGTCATAGCTATCAAGTCTACTTTGTTTTAGGCTGCACAGTTTTGCCTCGGCTCTGTCTGCGACTCTTCCAAGCTTACTATGGTTACTTTCAGGTCTTATGTCGACTCCTCCAAGCTTACTATGGTTACTTTCAGGTCTTATGTCGACTCCTCCAAGCTTACTAATGTTACTTTTAGGTCTTATGTCGACTCCTCCAAGCTTACTATGGTTACTTTCAGGTCTTATGTCCCACTTGAAACCATCAAGATGTCTTTATGTGACGACTCCCAGAAACCCCAAGTATGACAGCATGGAGTGAGAATGCTCAAAAAAATCCCCATCTCCCTCGAGTTTGTCCAATTCAGGTTTTAGATATATGAAGCTAATTCAGGATTTGGTGTCCCTATAAAAGTGCAGGGAGTGAATCTAATCCAATGCACTTTTTTGGCAAATTCAATGAGTCTTCCCCAGTCCTGTGAAGTCCTCACATTCTTATTGTTGTCCATTTTGTGTCTCAGACCGAACCGTAAACAATTCCAGCCAATCAACACCTTGCATCGGGAGCAGGGAAGGACACCGTATAATTTGTTTGGCTGCTGAGCTCAAATATCAACAAGAATTGTTGCCAGAATTGTGGACCGTCCCTCTAAGCCCCAGCTTTGTGGACAGTAATGGACAGAGCCGGGCAGGCCAAAGAGAGAGGCTTGGGCTGGGCAGGGCTGGGGTTAAGCTGAGCTAAACTGGGCCGTCTGTCAGAGGCAGTTAGAGGCCATCTGAGGTGACCGACCCAGGAGTGGAAACCAGGAGCGGACCGCCTGCCTGTCTTCTTACAGTACGCCATGACACAAACCTCAAACGGTCTTTAAGGGAAGGGGAAAACACCCAGCAAGCCCCAGCAATACTCCTGCTGTTGTCCTCCAAAGTAAACACAGGGGGAGGGAGTGGCCTGGCTGCACCGCTCCGAGCACTGGTCACTGGTCCTTGGGCCTGGTGTGTGGTGACGCGCTGCACTGCTCCGAGCACTGGTCACTGGTCCTTGGGCCTGGTGTGTGGTGACGCGGCGCTTGTGCTTGGCCAGTTCGGGGGAGGATAACTAGGGAAGCCACTGGGCTGGCCTGGTCAGAAGCGGGGGGGTGGGGGGGGGGGGGGGGGCTGTAGCCTTCCCTCTCGCTCGGTCGGGAAGCTGGCGTGGCACTGTTTGTGTTTCTGCTCGTTTTAGAAGGACAGAATTTAGCATCGCACCAGGCCTGTTATTTTGGCTGGCGGCGGGCCTCCGACCGCGATGGCACTGCGTTCTGTTGCAACGGGCCCCACTGTCCAGCGTCCCCCTCTCCGCGCAGGGTACACCAGGTCAGACGGCAGGAAGCACAGGACGTTTGTGCCTGCGTCTTTGTGTTTAGCACAACAGGCCCCCTTCTGACATGTCAAAATTCCTGTGTCACCAACACTAAACCAAAGCAAAACAAACAACAAAGATATTACTGTGATGTGAACCATTTCCTCTAGTCTTAGCAATTACTGTGCAAGCCAAAAAGAAGTATTCTGTGCCCTCTGCTAAAGCATCGCCAGAGTGAGTCACGTGAGCACATCACCACTGGCAGAAAAGAGCTTTGGGAGTTCAGAACACCAATTAAAAGGTTTTATTTGAAGATGAGGCAGAACGACATGAGGAAACAGTCCCATACGGATCACTGTTGGCCCTCTGGAGGGTTGGAGAGACAGACGCAGCCGATGTTGTGTCTACCGGAGCTGGTAAACAACGCTGGTTTAGTCTGTGAGGTTGACCATGAGCTGCCTGCTAGTCTGGCGAGGGAACAGGAAGTGGACTAAGAATTGTTTGCTGTTGCTGGTGATAAGAAACAGAACGCAAAGTTCCTCGACGAAGGTGCCTGCTTTCCGCTGCTGACCTCTAGCGAAGGTCACTGGAAGTAGTTCAGAGTATCATTTCCTCTTTGTGTGTGTGTGTGTGTGTGTGTGTGTGTGTGTGTGAGTCAGAGCCTTTCATTATCAGACTCTGATGTTGATATTAGTCACTATGCCTCACTATGACTATTATCTGAGTCAGCAATAAAAACGTACAAAAAACGTAACAAAAAAAAATAAATATAGTCGTGAGGAAATTAAGCCAGCCAACTGTATTGTGCTGACAAAATAGAAAAATAGAAGATAATAGAACTAATCATAACTAATGATTATCTACTCTACATAATCTAGCACATCATGAGCTAGCATATAGCAGGAGACGAGGCTAACTCTGACACCATGCAGGTCCGTGGGCCATTCAAACAGCTATGGCAGGAGTAATTGCACCACCAGCCCTGGCTCGTATTGTGTTTCCAGTGGGTGTGAAGGTCGGGTTTGTAAAGCGTGATCGATCTGTGATTAGTAACTCTCCACTGCCACTCCCACTGCCAGCCCAGACAGCTGACTGAACAAAGAGCACTAGTGCTTACTGCTGCGTGACGCTGAAGCCTAGAACACAGATTGGTTTTGGTCCCTTTGAGAGAACCCACAGAGACATATAACGACAGATCCTTTCCCACATTGCTAAAACATTTGGAGGCACAAATATACTGCTACGTCAAGGAAGGAGTGAGGAGAACGGCCCTGTAAGGAACAAGCTGTTCCAAAAGAGCAGATGTTGGCTCCAAGCAGGGAGAGAGTAGGAACCAACATCTGGGGCTAAATGCAGCAGATTCAGACAAGAGATGGAGAAGACCTTCAGAGAAGGGCACAGGGAGAGATGGAGAGAGAGAGGGAGAGAGGGAGAGAGAGTGAGAGAGGGAGAGAGAGAGAGAGAGAGAAAGAGAGAGAGGGAGAAGTATGAAAATAAAATACTGTCACTCACTGTGTAGAGCTCGTTCAGCACCTTCATCAGATCCTCCTGCAGCTGAAATGCTATCTCCTTACTCTGCAGAGAGAGAGAGATGGAAATATAGACATTATTAACCATAACCATTTGTAATCAAAGCGTAATGCACTGCACTGTGCTTTCCCAAACACGCTCGTCCCCAGAGCAATCTGGAACGATGATAATGACGATAATGATGAATGTGAAATAGGCTGCCTGCTCATGGAGGAAAGATGAAAAGAGAGAATAAAGCCAAGCGAGGGAGAGATGACAGACAGACAGGCAGAGAGACAGATAGGAAATGAAAGGAATGAAGTGTGGAGATGAAGCCGCAGACAGGGACCGAGCATCATCTGAGGTGGCTGTGACTGCTGTCTGACAGATGGAGCGTTTGCTAGACCCAAAGCAACACAGAAGCCTCAGGAGAGAGAGGAGGCTTTGAAAAGCGCCTCTGGAAAGAGATGGGGACTGCATGGAATCAGCAAATGATGACACAGGCACACGGTGCATTGCTTGTTTTTGGTGCTGGCAATCTTGCTGTGTGTCAACCCTGCAACAACACTTTAACCCTCCATTCTTTTAAATAGGCAGGAGTGCTCTCTTAGAAACCAGTGCATCTCGCCACCTACACCAGGACCAGGCAGAGGCCATCACTACTGTCCCTTCAACAGCACTGCTCATCATCTTGCTCTTGCATGTGTTGGAAATCAGTGTAACGCCACTCAGCGTACTGTTTCTTGACGTTCATCCCATAATAGCCCAGACCTCAGCTAGCCTATTTATCCCTGTAGTGGCTGGTCCAGGTGTTTTGTGAGGAGGTCAGCAGCAGTGCTGGGCGGTGGCTCGGACTCGGAGGCTGCCGGCCTGCCCGTCGCGGCTGTGTAGCGCACAGAGGCCTGCTGCCTCTAACTCAATCACTTCTGCGCTAATCTCATCTCGGCCCATCTGGGCTCATGTCAGATAAGCGCTCATTCCCCTGTATCGGGACGGGACGGCTCCGCCGAAAGGCATGACACAGCAAAGCAGCCGGACAGGAGGGGATGGGAGGGACCGCACGAGGGCAACGCGCGGGAGATAACATCACGGCGGACCAACTGCGCAGCGCGGCTTAATGCAACAGGACAGGATGTTAGTGTGCTGTGACACAGCAGAATCAAGCTTATCAGCCTCGCGTCACCCTGGAGTCTTTTCATCTCTGCAGTTTCTACACTCACGATAATGTGCCTTCTACACACATCTACACAAGAATCACACATCCAACTCTCCAAAACATGTAGCCATGGTAGCCAGCCTGCACGACTAGGTCTTATCCCAAACGCATACTACTGGGATAAGGGAGAAATGTGTACTTCCGAGAACTGACCATGACGTAGGGGTAAGTTCAACTTGCTCTTGACCCATGCCAAGGTCAACTCCACAAGAGTTGAGTGATGGCAGTGATCTGGATTGGCCATGTAGGGGAAAATAAAGGGCAATGTGGGGCACAGTAATCCGCACATATGATCTCCTTTTAAAGCCTCTCAATCTGCTGAGAAAGGGGATACTCACCACTGATAAGAGGTTAGGGCTGAGGACGCCCATGCTCTGACTGATGCAGAGAGGTCGTGACCCCACCTCAGAAAGGTCTTCTGGAGTGTGTGTGTGTGTGTGTGTGTGTGTGTGTGTGTGTGTGTGTGTGTGTGTGTGTGTGTGTGTGTGTGTGTGTGTGTGTGTGTGTGTGTGTGTGTGTGTGTGTGTGTGTGCGCGCGTGTCCAGATGTTTACACTTTTTCAGCTAACAGCCACTTGGGCAGACAGGCTGTAGTAATTAAGAGGCAAGAGCCCATTCTCACTAAAAAATGGTTGACTTAGTGACTTCAGAGCTAAGGTTGACTCAGATGTCAAACCAAAACAGTTTTCAGACTCAATATTTGTAAACAATCATTTTGGTGAGTTTCTTCCTGACGCCTTGACAATGAATGAGCCAAATATCACGGCGTCAATCGGACAGACTGCTTTATGTGTGAGCAGGACCAAGAGGGAATAAAGAGAGGAAGAGTGTGTGTGTGTGTGTGTGTGTGTGTGTGTGTGTGTGTGTGTGTGTGTGTGTGTGTTCTTGCGTGTGAATATGCTCCTAAAGCCAGTAATCCAGATCAGCCTTAATGATGGATCACACATATCAGGCTGAGGCAACAAGCCAGTCAGGTGTTACCACCTGGAGAATGGACTGCCATAATCACACACACACACACACACACCACACACACACATACACCACACACACACATACACCACACACGCACACACACACACACACACACACACCACGCACGCGCACACACACACACACACACGCTAAGTCACACTAAACATGCATTCTAAACTACACACAACATGTTACGAACAGACCTATTGCTATACTGAAGGCTAGACACCAGGTCACCAGAGGTGCAGTCACATGAAGTATACTACATACACACACACACACACAGCCATACCGTAATCTCTCACAAAGGCTAACACACAGAGCAGGTAATTAGATGTATTACCACCTGGGGCATCCACTGAACATACACACACACTCACACTCACACTCACACTCACACTCACACTCACACTGACACACACACACACACACACACACACACACACACACACACACACACACACACACACACACACACACACACACACACACACACACACACACACACACACACTCTCACACACACACACACACACACACACACACACACACACACACACACACACACACCCCTGCAGCAGGACAGAGCGCTTCCTGTATGAGTCACAGGTGCTGCGATGGCAACGTGAAGACACGTGGACCTAACAACAGGAGTATTACTCACTGCCAAGAGCGGCACACACACACACACACACACACACACACACACACACACACACACACACACACGGATGCCCAGCCTGTTCCGCTTTTATTCCCTTCTTGGGAGGTAGATCAAAAACAGCATTAGTCTGTATAAATAGAGCAAAGTCACCTCAATGAGTACACTGTTACTCACACACTTTTATACACACACCAGCATGCAAGATCAGGCTGCCAAACACACTCACAAAGAAGATATATTCACTCACACTGCTGCACACACATTCTCTCAAACACACACACACGCACACACACACAAGCTTGATGTATTCATTACTTTCACTCCATAGAAATAAATACAGACAGACAAGCACAATCACAATCACTCACTCACGTTTTCTTTCTCAAACATAAAACACACACACACACACACACACAGACACAGACACAGACACAGACACAGACACAGACACACACAGACACACACACACACACACACACACACACACACACACACACACACACACAGACCACAGACACACACACACAGACACACACACACACACACACACAGACACACACACACACACACACACACACATACACACACCGACAGACACACACCCTTTTGGATGTCTTTAACAGATGCTTAGTGGGAGTTAGGTTCCTCAGTTTCCCCCTTGAGCTGGATAGATTTAGCACACCACACTCTCTCTCCCTCGTCATCATCAACCTTGTGCGTGATGAAGACATCCTCCACCACCACCACCACGTCGTTAGAGGCCCGCCTGCCACCGAGACGATCCAGGCTGCCCCACTGTGCTCCAGAAACCAGCCGCCTGACTCAGCTGCTCTGTGGGCCTGGCTCTGTCCAGGAGTGGAGGGAACAGGAGAAACTAGCCCTCTTGTGACCTGATGTCTACATGTATCTACATGTATATACATGAGGGCTAAATGAAGGTTGAATGTTCAGTGCAGGCCAGGCCAGTTTGGACACACCTTCTCAATGCGTTTCCTTTATTTTCACGACTATTTACATTGTAGATTCATCAAAACTATCAATGAACACATGTGGAATTATGTACTTAACAAAAAAGTGTGAAAAAACTGAAAACATGTCTTTTATTCTAGTTTCTTCAAAGTTGCTATTTTTTTTATTTAATACCATATTCAGCAAGCCATAACTTGACAAATATTCATCTGTGGGCCAAATAACTTTGCATTCATTCATAGTTTTGATGCCTTCAGTGAGAATCCACAATGTAAACAGTCATTAAAATAAAGAAAACGCTTTGAAATGAGAAGGTGTGTCCAAACTTTTGGCCTGTACTGTACTTGACTGACATGTTCAGTGACATTGGCACAAGGTATAAGTATAAGTATAAGTATAAGTATATATACTTTTTTGATCCCGTGAGGGAAATTTGGTCTCTGCATTTAACCCAATCGGTGAATTAGTGAAACACAAACAGCACACAGTGAACACACAGTGAGGTGAAGCACACACTAATCCCAGCGCAGTGAGCTGCCTGCTACAATGGCGGCGCTGGGTTAGGCGCCTTGCTCAAGGGGAGCAGTGAGGGGTTAGGTGCCTTGCTCAAGGGGAGCAGTGAGGGGTTAGGTGCCTTGCTCAAGGGGAGCAGTGAGGGGTTAGGTGCCTTGCTCAAGGGGAGCAGTGAGGGGTTAGGTGCCTTGCTCAAGGGGAGCAGTGAGGGGTTAGGTGCCTTGCTCAAGGTAGGATGGTAGTAACAGAATGATGTCTCTACAGAGGCTCTCATCATCATGCATGTCACGCAAACAGGAGAGTCTTGATCAGATCAAAATGACTATGGAAAAAGCCATTCTTGTCATATTTAGAGGTGCTGCTACCCTACAGTTATGGTTGGCTTGGTGTGTGGGGTACACTCGGCCGTGAGAAAGTGAGGGAAATTAAAAGAAAACTCTTAAGAAGTAGAATAATTACAATGATCGCCACACAATGGTGATGAGACTGGCAATGTTGTGAGTGGGAGTTTTCAACATATAATTGGGAATCCTGTGGTGTGGTTCCAGGAAAAGAGAGAATATAACAGTGAAGAATATCAGTGGGTGTGTGTGTGTATGTGTGTGTGTGTGTGTGTGTGTGTGTGTGTGTGTGTGTGTGTGTGTGTGTGTGTGTGTGTGTGTGTGTGTCCTGTAGCAACAACTGAGAGCCCTTGTGGGTTCCGGTAAAGTAGGGCACATTACTGTACTGTCCACACCCAACACCCGAGCGCATCTCCGCTCACATTATTGGAGGGTCATGTTTCACAACACGAGCCCAAATCAAGCCCATGCAGGCGGCGGGGGGGTGACGCTTCCTCCCCTCAGGGGGCACCGGATAAGGCCATGGTGACAGAGTAGGGCTGTCACCCCGTGTATGTGTGTGTGTGTGCGTGTCTGTGTGCGTGTGTGTGTGTGTGTGTGTGTGTGTGTGTGTGTGTGTGTGTGTGTGTGTGTGTGTGTGTGTGTGTGTGTGTGTGTGCGCGTGTGCGCGTGTGTGGGCGTAGCGGGGAGTGCCATAAAATTATTGACATACAAGGCAATAACCTGCAATGTACTAGAAGGGATCACTGAAAGGCATTAAATAGCAAGGCTATGGAGATGGATCAGTGAGTTTAGGCATCAGAGGACCAAGCCACGGAACTATTACACATGGAGAGACCTCAGCTAACACAGCTAATGGAGCTAGGGGCTGTTTAAGGCCACTGAATATCTACCTGAAGGTCCCTCTGGTAGAATAAACAATGACCTTCAGCACACTCCATGGGTTTGTTTACATAAATGATAAAAACAGGAAGTGCATACAGGCGGTAAACCCAAGAGAGACATTCAACTGGCGGGCCATATCCTAGCATTTCAATAACATTCAGTAACCTCAGTTACAGAACGTCTCCACAACAGGGAAACTTCACTCAAGTTGCATTGTTCCTCTTAGACTCAATGCAGAGCTGATTTGAATATCAACCTACAGGCTGGGTATTAACAATTATCTTGTCCACATCTTTTCCTGTGACGGGAGAAGAATAGTGGCAGACATATTGACCATATCTTCATCATCTTATAAAATATGGATCATTAGGCAAACCGTAAGATTTAAATAAAATTATAAACCCAAAGGGTATGAAACGCTACTTCAAGAGCATCACCTCGTCTTAGCTCATGTGAAATATGATCCTGATGTCTTGGTTGAAATACTGACGGCCAATGATCTATGCCTCAACCCTGACCCAGGGGTTTTCGGAGATCACTCCAGACATAACGGACCTTGACACAGCGCATCTATAATACACCTGATACTAACTCATCCTCAGTGGATCATCTGACCTGCATCTGGGTCAAGGGTTGCAATAAGCAGGCGCCAGCATGTCTTGCAGTCCTAATGACCGAAGTTACAAGCCATTTGCTCATCGCGTTCATCACTCCTACATCATGTTACTGTAGGTATATAGACGCTTTCTGATGTTAGAAGCCTGACCGTGGCTGCAGGGCTGAGCCACACAAACGGGGGATAAATGTACACACAGCATCACTGAGAATCCATCCAAATTCACACAAATGGGGGAGAAATGTACACACAGCATCACTGAGAATCCATCCAAGTTCACAAGATGCAGCGGTGGGCTAGATTATTTGCCTACCACAATCTTATTTGTGCAAATAATATGCCATAGAAGTGCATATCATGTTCTTATGATCAGAATTGTTATTTTATTTTGGTACTTACTATGTCTACTCTAAGAACATTATAAACTTCACGAGAGGACACAAACACACAACCTAGCTCTGCTCCTGCCTCAGTGTGTTCATTGGAACGGAAGTTTACGGCGCCAAGATGTCAGTAGAGACTGTCAGTACACCGAACGCAACATATGAGATAAAACGCTGTGCATCACAGAATCCAATCACAACAACATTGTACCGTGGCCCAAATGCATTGATAGTATTGCATCATTGCCTCTGTGGCAAAACCATCCCTAATGCGTTGCACGGTGTGATGACAACACTCTGGGCAGGAAGGAGTTAATGTGGGGCGCAGAGGGACATCGACAGGCGTCTGTGGGACCAGAGTGTGTGTGTGACGGCGAGGTTCACACACTCCCGCCCAAGCAGGCGAATGACACCGCATACC
>NW_027468565.1:37646917-37654417 GCF_046254945.1 Alosa pseudoharengus | reverse complement strand
GCACCTGGTTCAACAGCAGGTACCAACAGTTCACCGGGGACAGCAGGTTCTGGTCTTTTCTACAGAGAGAGAGGAGGGGGGGGGGGGAATCACTGGTAAGACCAGAGAAATAAAATGCCAACAGCGTGCTCTTCCTTCCTTTCCATTGATGATTACTGTCCTACACAGCAGCATCTGGAGTCACTAACTTCCATGGTGAGCTGTGTGTGTGTGGGTGTGTGTGTGTGCGTGTATATATAATGTGAGTGTGTGTGTGTGTGTGTGTGTGTGTGTGTGTGTGTGAGCGTGCGTGTGATGTGGTGTGTGTGTGTGTTTGTAAGTGTGTGTTTGTATGTGCGTGGTTGGCTTATGTGTGTGTGTGTTCCTTGCAGCTGCAGTACTACACAGCGACATTTCTGGGGCATACTGTACAGAGGCGTGGTCCTGGGACAAAGCCATGCTAACAGGGGAACAGCCACGCGGCTGCCACGTCCACACACACACACACACACACACACACACACACACACACACACACGCCAAAATAAACCTGTGCTGGAGGAGGCCTGGAGGACTGCAAGCCTAGAGGGACATGAGCTATTTGAGTGAGCCACAGTTTGCTGCAGCAGCACATTTCTCCTACAGATTTGTGCATGTAGCACAGCAGGGAGAGCTACTTTTGAGCGAGGAGGGGAAGAGAAAATTGCTGTATACAAATGAGTATTATCTAGTGAAAGAGGGAAAGAGTGTGTGTGTGTGTGGGGGGGGGGGTATGGGGGTGTGTGGTTTGTGTGTATGGGTGTGTGTAAAAATGAAAGACAGACAGAGACAAAAAGAGAATGTATGATGAATGTGTGTGTGTGGGGAGGGGTTGTTAATTTGTGAGGAAATGAGTTTATGATAGACAGCAGGAGATAGCGTGTGAGAGAGAGAGAGCCGCCAGCGCATGACTTCTGATTGACTCAATCTATCCCAGCACTGCGGGCACAGGGTCAACAGATGGCAGAGAGTGGGAACGCCAGGATCCGAGAGTGGGAACGCCAGGATCCATATGGAGCCTCCCCTCTGCCTCCTCGTCACCCACTCACACACTCTCTCCCTTTCTCTCGCTCTTGTACACACACACACACACAGACAGGCAGCTCCCATCAACACTACAGGTGAGAGATTGCATTTTATCCCACAAGCCTTGACCTATACCCTAACCCTGAAACACACACACACACACACACACACACACACACACACACACTACCTCCCAAATTTCGACTGGAACTCACAGAAAACGGAAATGCAACAACATTTGCTGGCCAATCAAAATATCAAACCTACGGTCCCCCTCATTCCTGCAGTACCCCCCTCTTCCTGTGTCTTTCTCTGCTCATCTGAAAAACAGGATGCCAAAGGGATTGACAAATGACAGACTCCCCATAAGGCCCACATTAGAGATGAACTCCAGGACCATGTAATAGCCATACTCTCAAGGCCCTGGTTAGAGGCGGGTGGAAACACACACACACACACACACACACACACACACACACACACACACACACACACACACACACACACACACACACACACACACTCAAAAGAGTCAAAGAGGGCACATCAAATGTAACCATGAGGGTCTAATTCAACTTAAAGCCCACAGACATATGATTGCAATATACTGTGTGTAGGACATGCCATAAGGACCTCTTTTAAAAGGGCCGAGAGAGGGAGGGAGGGAGAGAGAGAGAGAGAGAGAGAGAGACAGAGAGGGAGAGAGAGAAATGGCACACATTACACTAGCAGTGTAGTGCATTTTGCCAGAATGCAATTACTGTAAATCTTTTCACCCTGGTGCATGTCATCTTCACATCCCTACATGACCACACAAGTCTGTGTGTGTGTGTGTGTGTGTGTGTGTGTGTGTGTGTGTGTGTGTGTGTGTAGTGTAGGGTAGTGTGTGCATGCGTGTGTGTGTGTGTGTGTGTGTGTGTATTTGTCTGTGCGTATTAACAAGTTGCATCACAATGGCTCATACACAGTATGAAAGATGTTCTAGAAGGCTTGATAATATGCCAGTGATGAGCTGCTCTAATTTTGAATGAAATTCAAGTGAACTTCCTGTGAGTAACACAGACTACCATCCACTACCAACCTGTTACTGTAAACCCATGACTCAAATGGACTGGGCTGTCCATAACGAAGCCGGATGGTCATTAGGTAAAGTAGGTCACTAAGCACAAGGCCAGACTGGTGGTTGAACCCGCACTGCTCACGAGATGAATCAGAAGATTGGTTCGGTTAGATCACACACACACTCACACACACACACACACACACACACACACTCTCTTCAGGAACTCTGGTGAGGAGATGGCCCAGATCCCAGAATGCATTGTGGAAATGTGTGTCCGCTTCACCAAACTGCAAATTGAAGCCTAGTGTCAGAATGGACTGACCCAATGGGTCCAAACACGCATTGCTGACCTGACCTATTCACCACAGCAGAATCAACCCATTATGATCCACGGTTCACCACAGCAGAATCAACCCATTATGATCCACGGTTCACCACAGCAGAATCAACCCATTATGATCCACGGTTCACCACAGCAGAATCAACCCATTATGATCCACGGTTCACCACAGCAGAATCAACCCATTATGATCCACGGTTCACCACAGCAGAATCAACCCATTATGATCCACGGTTCACCACAGCAGAATCATCCCATTATGATCCACGGTTCACCACAGCAGAATCATCCCATTATGATCCACGGTTCACCACAGCAGAATCAACCCATTATGATCCACGGTTCACCACAGCAGAATCAACCCATTATGATCCACGGTTCACCACAGCAGAATCAACCCATTATGATCCACGGTTCACCACAGCAGAATCAACCCATTATGATCCACGGTTCACCACAGCAGAATCAACCCATTATGATCCACGGTTCACCACAGCAGAATCAACCCATTATGATCCACGGTTCACCACAGCAGAATCATCCCATTATGATCCACGGTTCACCACAGCAGAATCATCCCATTATGATCCACGGTTCACCACAGCAGAATCAACCCATTATGATCCACGGTTCACCACAGCAGAATCAACCCATTATGATCCACGGTTCACCACAGCAGAATCAACCCATTATGATCCACGGTTCACCACAGCAGAATCAACCCATTATGATCCACGGTTCACCACAGCAGAATCAACCCATTATGATCCACGGTTCACCACAGCAGAATCAACCCATTATGATCCACGGTTCACCACAGCAGAATCAACCCATTATGATCCACGGTTCACCACAGCAGAATCAACCCATTATGATCCACGGTTCACCACAGCAGAATCAACCCATTATGATCCCACAGCAGAATCAACCCATTATGATCCACGGTTCACCACAGCAGAATCAACCCATTATGATCCACGGTTCACCACAGCAGAATCAACCCATTATGATCCACGGTTCACCACAGCAGAATCAACCCATTATGATCCACGGTTCACCACAGCAGAATCAACCCATTATGATCCACGGTTCACCACAGCAGAATCAACCCATTATGATCCACGGTTCACCACAGCAGAATCAACCCATTATGATCCACGGTTCACCACAGCAGAATCAACCCATTATGATCCACGGTTCACCACAGCAGAATCAACCCATTATGATCCACGGTTCACCACAGCAGAATCAACCCATTATGATCCACGGTTCACCACAGCAGAATCAACCCATTATGATCCACGGTTCTCGCTCTCTCTTGTCCTTTATCTCGCTCTCTCTCTCTGTTGAATAAAGCTGTATGGGATAGTGGCCAATAAAAAGGGGGAAACTACAAAGGCATATCCACATCCTGCAACGTACGTGTGTGTGTGAGTGTGTGTGTGTGTGTGTGTGTGTGTGTGTGTGTGTGTGTGTGTGTGTGTGTGTGTGTGTGTGTGTGATAATGACAGTGTCTGTTAATGTTGTTTCTATATATTATCCATAATATGGCAAAAAGGACTACCACATAATAACAGGAAATGCATCCAAAACCACTTACTTTCAGATTTATAAGAGGCACAGAGAAAGGTCACTTCTTTGTAATGTATGCATTTATAGTTAGATTCCTTATGTATTCTTAATGATGATGATGATGATGATGATGATGATGATGATCAAGACAGACAGACAGACAGAGAGAGAGAGAGAGAGAGAGAGAGAGTCCCTGTCCATGTACCCCTATCCCTTGTATATACCTGTATAATTGCTTAGATCCTGATACTGTACATTTATGTAACAATTGCTTTGGCTACAAGTGTCATATTTGTCATGACAATGAAGCACCATTTGAATTTGAATTTGAATTTGCGAGAGAGAAAGACAGAGAGAGAGAGAGAGAGAGAGAGAGAGAGAGAGAGAGAGAGAGAGAGAGTGGGTGGGTGGAGAGAAACAGCATGAAAGAGGCCCAAGGCTACAGAAGGACAATCAAAGGCAAAAGTTGCAGTAACAATCTTTTTTTTATTTTTTATTTTTATTCTTTATGAGCACCCACTCCCCTGGCAAAAGAAACTTTTCTCCAGGCTTAGATCTCGCTCCCTCCTAGGGAACTTTTCTCTTGTTCCCCCATCCCTTTCTTGTATCCAACCATCATATCTATAGTCCGCTCTCACCACCACCTCTCCTCTCCCTCCCTCCTCATATCACTTTGGTTCACTTTTTACCCTCTCTCTCTCTCTCCCTCTCTCTCTCTCCTCTGCAAGGCAGCAGTTCCTATCCATCCAAGCCCCGTCTCTCACATAGTCAGTGCTGAGTCTACATCCTTTATCTCAGGCAGCAGAAGTTGACCTCTGTCTCTCTTTCTCTACAGACTCTCTCTCTCTCTCTCAGACTCTCTCTTTGTCACCAGTCACTGACACTGACTCCATTAACAAAAAAAATGTAAAGCCCTCTCGACGAGATGTCGGATTTTCACACCTGCTTCTGCCAGAGGACCTGCCGCTAGCACACCTCCTACTCTAGGCCTCTCGTTCCGTCTGCCGCTAGCACACCTCCTACTCTCGGCCTCTCCTTCCCTCTGTCAGAAGCCCAAGAAGGACGAGATGGGAAACGCTGAGTGAGGAAGACAGTCCAGGAAAGCCTTGTGAAACGGAGCTATTGTTCACCAGTAATTATGAAATGGCTCCGTGCTTTGTGGCTCTCTGACAAGCCTGACAGTTCCTCTCACAGTCCTGGCTTATGGAAATGAGGGGCAAACGCATAAACATTCGGCGGCGTAAATATTTACCAGCAGCTGAACATCAGACTGAACATAATGAGGGCTTTTACAGGTAACACAATAAAAACAAATACCAGGGATGGGAGGATGTAAACGCGGTTTTAGTGAGAATGTTTTACAAATGTTACGTAACGATAAAGCCCAAGAGAGGGCTTTGATTTCAAAAAAGCCTCCTCGGGATCGTGTCACTTGCCAGAGACAAGCTTCACTTCAGTGTTAATCCCAATACTTTTGACTGTCCTCGTGCAGGAAAAAATAAAACATAAATGAGTTACTGAAGCTGTTCAATGTGCAAAATCATTTTAAAATAACACTTTGAGTCACCAGCAAGGATAATAGCAAAGGAATAACATGGACATGACTGTCCATCGACTTAGACTCAGTGAGCTACTGCCATTTAGCCACTGAAATAGCATCCCGTTTATCTTATTATATGGTACTGACCACGGAGTGGCTAGAAGTCCTTTCGGAGTCCTCCTCTGAACACTGCTGATACTCCAGTGACCAGCACTAAGGGGAGTGGACAGTACAAACATAATGAAATAACTCCCCCATCACTCCCTGTGTAAACATGGGCCCATGTGTGATAGCTCTGCAAATACCCATCAAAGAAACTCCTCAAACATATTCATATGCATGTGCGTGCGAGCACACACACACACACACACACACACACACTCAAACCCACCCACACACACACACACACTCAAACCCACACACACACACACTCAAACCCACACCCACACACACACACACACTCAAACCCACACACACACACACACACACACACACACACACACACACACACACACACACACACACACTCAAACCCAGTCAGCTTGATCAGCAGATACCCGCTTAGTCTCTCCAGAGTTTGTTGAGAATGAGCGCGTCCTTCAGTCTCTTCTGTGTTTGCATGTCTCCCCTCTTCTGTGTGTGTGTGTGTGTGTGTGTGTGTGTGTGTGTGTGTGTGTGTGTGTGTGCGCGTGTGTGTGTGTGTATGGAGTGTATTTTGGTGGAACTCAAACTATCCAAGTGAGAAAACAGATCCAAGGAAAGAGTTCATTCCGTTCCCATGGGAGCAGAGAGGCGAGAAAACATAGAGGAGGGAGAGAGAGAGAGAGAGAGGGGAGAGAGAGAGAGAGGGGAGAGAGAGAGAGGGGAGAGAAGTAGAGAGAGGGAAAGATAGGAGAGGAGTAGAGAGAGAGGGGAGAGAGGGAGAGAGAGAGAGAGAGAGAGAGGGAAGAGACAGAGAGGGGAGAGAGAGAGAGGGGAGAGAAGTAGAGAGAGGGAAAGATAGGAGAGGAGTAGAGAGAGAGGGGAAAGGAAAGAGAGAGAGGGGGAAGAGAAGAGGGGAGAGAGAGAGAGGGGAGAGAGACAGAGAGGGGAGAGGAGAGAGAAGGAAAGAGAGGAGACGAGTAGAAAGAGAGTGAGACTGAGAGAGAAGATAGAAATAAAGAGGGGGACAGAGGGGAAAAGTGGAGAAAGTGAGACAGAGACAGAGAGAGGGAGAGAGAGAGAGAGAGACAGAGAGGAGAGGAGAGAAGTAGAGAGAGGGAAAGAGAGGCTCCGGCAGAGAGTATCTGATAATGGGATGCTAGCCAACTGTGCCCTTATTTTTCTGTCTATAGAACTGTGTGCTAAATGTTTTTTTGGAACTAGGACGAGATGTTCAGGGCCCCAATTCATTGCTCATCCCTCACCTCCTCCTCCTCCTCCTCCTCCTCCTCCTCCTCCTCCTCCTCTCGCCCCCATCCGGTCCAACAGCACTCTCCTGCAGCACTCAGAGGAGCGGAGAGCAGGCGTGAGGACACACCTGCTACACATGAACTTTCAACTGACTGACATTTAGCAGACGCTTCTATCCAAAGCCACGGGGACTTGCAGCGACAGGTGACGAAACCGCTGCTCCACCACAGAAGACCGATATGAGGAAAATCAAAAGGAAGAGGACCACAAAACAGAAGACATTGTGGTCAAACAAAACACAAGTGGACAAAGAAATATGAGGAAAAAAGTCCAACTTTGGATACAGGTTGTATGGTATAACATTGTTATGAAGCCCTGCTGAGAGGGGTGGTGAGGGTCCCTGGATGCTTAAAGCCCTGCTGAGAGTGGTGCTGGGGGCCCTGGACACTTAAAGCCCTGCTGAGAGTGGTGGTGAGGGCCACTGGACGCTTAAAGCCCTGCTGAGAGTGGTGGTGAGGGCCACCCAGGCCTCATCCATTACACTTAGGG
>NW_027468565.1:37526917-37641917 GCF_046254945.1 Alosa pseudoharengus | reverse complement strand
CATTTCTGCTGCTCCACCAGCTGGGCCCGGATCTCTGCACACACACAGGGCAACCCAGCTCAGTTCCACTCCATTAGTCTTCCACCCAACCACATTTGAGTCTGTTCAATTAAAACAGAAGCCACAGCACGCAGCTGTTTGCTACTTTCTGTATCTGTACTGTACTTTATATATCACCAACAGACACTATTTAGCATGCTAGTATGATTCTATAATTCTAATCATCTAAGTTCTCTAATAATAATCTATCTACTAATCATTAACTGCATTGTATGTCATTTATTTTTGTAATTAACATAGAGGTAGCCTATGGCCCATGACACCACACAACCCACTAGTAAGATGACACAAAGTATAAACAATATCATCATAAGCCATATGCCTCTCCTACTGCCTATATGGTGTACTGAATGAGAAACACAAATTCATATTTCAGGCTGTGTACGTACATTTATAGGGTGTGAGTGAGTGAGAGTGTGTGTGTGTGTGTGTGTGTGTGTGTGTGTGTGTGTGTGTGTGTGCTCATGTAGATTTGCTGTATGTGTGTGCGTAGATTTGCAGGGCATAAGAGTGTGTGTGTGTGTGTGTGTGTGTGTGTGTGTAGATTTGCAGGGCATAAGTGTGTGTGTGTGTGTGTGTGTAAGTATGTCTATGCCGCAGAGGCTGAAGAGCCTTTAAGGACTCTGTAGTCCAACCACAAGCTCCATCTCCATCATACAAATCAGAGTGGTGCGGTGGGCACATGGGTCACTGTAATCATAATCACGGCGTAATGAGTACCCTACGCTACGCTACGGCAGGAGAGGCCGCTGCCTCACATATGGTAAAGACATGGAAGGGCCCCAGACTCAAGAGCCATCATCTCATCATCGTCTCTTACCACACCACATGAGAGAGAGCATCGCAGCCGCCCTTCCCAAACCACCGCGCTCCCATAGGGGGTCCCCATGACCCCCCCCCCCCCCACACACACACACACACAAAAGCACTTTCAGGTGGACCACTGCAGCGCAAGTACGGCCGGCTTTAATTTGGTTAGCACTGATTGGCCTCAAAGTGATCCACACTGAAGTCACTGAAGCTTGCTTTACTACACACTATATGTAGGGTGTGGTAATGACAGCCTTCATTAGTGTTCCCCCAACATCATGACAAGTACAACAGCAGGCATCAATCCACACAAAACATTTACTTTTATCTTATCTTCTAAGCAAAAGTTATAACACGTATAACAAAATGTATACAACTGTATAATTTGTATTTTTATATAACGAATCTGACACACCCAGATAACGGGCCAGCTCCAGGATAAACAAAAACAAAACTGGACAGTCAAGGGCTACCCAAAATCCACTGGACAATCAAGGGCTAACCAAAAGCCACTGGACAGTCAAGGGCTACCCAAAAGCCACTGGACAGTCAAGGGCTACCCAAAATCCACTGGACAATCAAGGGCTACCCAAAAGCCACTGGACAGTCAAGGGCTACCCAAAAGCCACTGGACAGTCAAGGGCTACCCAAAAGCCACTGGACAGTCAAGGGCTACCCAAAAGCCACTGTGCAATGCATGATGCCAGTGGAGGTGTGGGGGTGGGGGTGGGGGTGGGGAGGGAAGGAACCACCAGATGCCACTGCGCCGCACGGGCATCATAAGTTACGGCACAGACACAGAGCTGCGGCTGGGTGATGGCACACCGGCGGCCAGAACACACTCTCTCTGTGGGGCTGAGACTGATGGAGCTCAGTGGGGCCTCATGAAGACTGGGTAGTGTTAGAGAGTGGCAACCAGAAATGAGAGAGAGAGAGAGAGAGAGAGAGAGAGAGAGAGAGAGAGAGAGAGAGAGGAGAGAGAGAGAGAGGGATTTAATATGCCATGATGGGTTGTCGTGTGACAAGCTCACGTCTAAGTCACATGCCTGGCAATACACTCTTTTTCTCTCGTCTTCAGACACACACACACACACACACACACACACACACACACACACACACACACACACACACCTCTCCATACTGCCTCATCTAACCTCATTCCATCTCACCCCAGGTGGCTGAGCTTTTCTCAAGGTGAGTCTCCTCCCCTCCTCTTCTCTCTCTCTCTCTCTCCTCTCTCTCTCTCTCTCTCTCTCTCTCTCTCTCTACACCTCTCCTCTCTCTCACTCTCTACCGCTCTTCTCCTCTCTCTCACCACAGGGCTTCATTAAAGTTTTATTTCTTTACACGCACCTCAGTGCTGCTCATGAACATCCACACAGAGCGCACCTCTGTGTGTGTGTGTGTGTGTGTGTGTGTGTGTGTGTGTGTGTGTGTGTGTGTGTGGAAGTGTTCTAACTGTAGCATCTCCAGATGGCTCAGCCACGTGAGCTAGGAGTCGAGCTTCAAAGCCAAGGGAGCAGCTCTATACATGCAGTGTAATGACATCAATGACATCTCTACCCTGTGTTATATATACAAAACACACACACACACACACACACACACACGATGTGACATCTCTCTTCCCTTTGTTACATATATAACACAGACACGTACAGTGTGTGTGTGTGTGTATATGTATGTGTGTGTGCGGTGTGTGTGTGTGTGTGTGTGTGTGTGTGTGTGTGTGTGTGTGTGTGTGGGCCGTGGGGTAGAAATTTGAATGGGTGAGCACAGTGTCTTCTTTCAGTCTTCCATGCTGAAATATTCCCTGTTTCCATTTCAAAAACAAACCGATTCTAATCATGAGCCAAGTGCGGCTGTCGTACTCCCAGCTGAACCTGACGCAGTCCTGGGAAAACCGCTGGAGACACCAGATCTGATCAACCTTCTCCCAAGATGCCTCCAGTTTAATCACACAACTCCAGCCCAGAAATATGAGACTTCAGACAAGGGGCCATTCACTAAGCCCAAAAATGCAACAACAAAAAAAAATGTTTGAAACCTCCAGAGGTTTCTGGACTGCAGTGGACCCCAAGAACCCATTTATGAGAGAAAGGATGTGGAGGCCTGTGGCCATAACTTGGACAGAGACCGACCAGACTGACTGACTGACTGTGGATCAGATTAAAGCCTAATCTGGTATGGATTCATCTCTGATTGGGCTGCAGTGTATAATGGCCTCGGCTCATAAAAACGTAGTAGCCGCAGGCCTGGGGCCAGCCGGTGGTGCCACCAAGGAGAGATTTACACACGTCTGCGTCTGCGTCCACTCACTTAGCACATGCTGCTGTCCTCCGAGACCTTACAGATGGATGCATAAAAAATACGCAGGGCCAGTGAAAAATGAAGTTGTAAAACACTACAGGAAAATCAATACCCCCTCCCCCCCCCCCCCCCCCACACCGAGGGTAACTGCATGTGTGAAGTTATTTATTGATTTATTGATTTATTCATCATTTTCATGGTGCCCCTCACAAAAAGAATGACCTCATTTTCAGATCAATTCGCCAAGTTCAGCTGATCTAAATGGGATGGGGCAGCTCTGCTGATCAGTTCAGCTGATCTAAATGGGATGGGGCAGCTCTGCTGATCAGTTCAGCTGATCTAAATGGGATGGGGCAGCTCTGCTGATCAGTTCAGCTGATCTAAATGGGATGGGGCAGCTCTGCTGATCAGTTCAGCTGATCTAAATGGGATGGGGCAGCTCTGCTGATCAGTTCAGCTGATCTAAATGGGATGGGGCAGCTCTGCTGATCAGTTCAGCTGATCTAAATGGGATGGGGCAGCTCTGCTGTCCAGTTCAGCTGATCTAAATGGGATGGGGCAGCTCTGCTGATCAGTTCAGCTGATCTAAATGGGATGGGGCAGCTCTGCTGATCAGTTCAGCTGATCTAAATGGGATGGGGCAGCTCTGCTGATCAGTTCAGCTGATCTAAATGGGATGGGGCAGCTCTGCTGATCAGTTCAGCTGATCTAAATGGGATGAGGCAGCTCTGCTGATCAGTTCAGCTGATCTAAATGGGATGGGGCAGCTCTGCTGATCAGTTCAGCTGATCTAAATGGGATGGGGCAGCTCTGCTGTCCAGTTCAGCTGATCTAAATGGGATGGGGCAGCTCTGCTGATCAGTTCAGCTGATCTAAATGGGATGGGGCAGCTCTGCTGATCAGTTCAGCTGATCTAAATGGGATGGGGCAGCTCTGCTGATCAGTTCAGCTGATCTAAATGGGATGGGGCAGCTCTGCTGATCAGTTCAGCTGATCTAAATGGGATGGGGCAGTTCTGCTGTCCAGCTCAGCAGGGTCTACATGTCCCCCAGAGGCTTCTGTACCTGGATCAAGACCCACACTAGTACAGTCCGCTAGTATCTGGGCATTCGTCTACTCTACTGCATTATCAATACCTTTCCTGAACTCTGAATGAATCCATACTGTGAAGCATATGTGATCTATACGACATGAGGCGCTGTTCAGAAGAATGACGTGCTTCAACCCTCCTCCAAACATCTGTCCTCCTACGATGATTGACAAAAGCCCCCATGACACATTCTCAGATGATGACTGTACAACTCAGCAAAAATGCACTGCACTTGGACTAAAAAACAACAAGTCAGTCAATCAAACAAACAAACAAACAATCACATGAAACCTGAATTCTGCGCAGCACTGGTCAGACATGGCAGTACTGGTCAGACATGGCAGAACTGTTCAGACATGGCCATCTGAGCTCGATGGTCCCCCTCCCCGCCCCCTCCTCTGGCTCCGGCCGACTTCTTTCAATATTCATCCGCAGGGCCAGTCAATCACTGCCAGGACAGCAGAGTGCTGATTCAATTAGAGCAGCTGCACACACACGCACACACACACACACACACACACACACACACACACACACCTCCTCACATCACTGTCCACTGCTGTCTGTCAGTTCTCAAGGCCAGCACCACCCCCCATCTCCAGCCCCCCCCCCCCCCCATCTCCAGCCCCCCCCCCAAAATGTACTACAGAAATGACTCTGGCAGACCACGCTAATCAGCATTAAATGTTCCTGCAGCCTGATGAATGGACCACCGGGGGAACAGAGGAGATTAAAAAATCCTTGGCCAGGCTGTGCTTTTGCAGTCTGCAGGCTTAAAGTAGCCTGCTACTTTTTTAAAGCCTGCTACTTTTGAAAAAGCTTTGTCTGTGAGGTGGAATCACAGGATTGCAAAAGAGAGACTGAAGAAGAGGAGGAATCAAGATAAAGAGGAGAGGAAGCACGTAATAAAAGGATCCAGCTGGTCAAGATGACGTGCTGCAGATGAGAGCATTTGGCAGACAGGTGTCTGCACTGTGCCTGACCAAAAATAAAAACCCACCCAGAAGCAACTATTTTCAGGGAGCACTTTGACCAAAGGGCTTTAGGCATATCGCATGCCTCAGGCAAAACCACACAAGAAGCAGACCCTACAATTAGAGCGAAATGCAAACCTTTTGGACCAAAACTGATTTCTGATTAAAGTTTGGCCAAAGGACCCCAGTCTGTGGTCAGATGTTTTTCCTTTTCAGCCAATCAGCTCCTTGAGAGACTACGCAGGGCACCACACACATGTGCGAGGCAAAGTGGGGACGCGCAGGTTATAGGTCATCTCCGCCACTCGTCCCACTGTGAGCTCTCAGGCTGATCAAAGCAACACTGCAGGCAAACACATGAAAACCACATGACTCGGAATGGCCAGACGTAGGAAGCTACCACTCGATCACTGACTGTGGTGGACTTTGTACGGTTTTTAACATCCAAGCGTACAGATGTGCCTCAACACCCAGGCAGGGCTGTGCATGAGGTGAGGTGGTGATGGAGGGGTCAGAGGTCAGCTCAGGCCTATCATCCACTCTTCTCCACTTACACTTGTTGACATGCATTTCCATGTGTTTCATTGCAGTGAGAGGTGACACTCCAAAATAAAATGGATGCATCTTTATTTTAAAAAAAAGGATGTCTGACACTACGAGACTAGAATAACCTACAGTTCTGTCAAGAAAATCAAACTTTTCTCATCTAATGGGAAAGAAATCATTAAAAAAACTCAAACAGCTTTGAAGTTGCACCAAGGACAGGTACATAATTAAAATAGTGATGCAGGGATAAAACAAGACTCCGCTCCCAAACACCTGTCATCTATACTGAGTATCTGAATAGCAACACCAGCTAGACTGAGGGGGCTGTGTGCGGTTAAAAAGAGCCAAAAGCACAGCAAGAGCACGCGAGAGTGGTAGTCACCGTGCATCTCAACTTTATTCAGTCACTAATCAATAAGCACAGGGGTCAGTTGAGCGGCCTTACACTGACCATCTAAGACTGAGCAATATTTCAGTTATTTAACTGAAGAGTAGGTAAGAGAAAGCATCAATGCTTGAGCACATTTTCCAGAACTGTTTGTCTGTTTTTTTCCCCTCTCTCTCACTCGCTCTCTCTCTCGTCAGTTTACTCAGGTTGAAGAAGTTCATATCTTTCAAAGTCAGACAGACGCGCTCAATATTTTCCTCTACAGATTTCTACTTGTTTTTTTTCTTTTCTCTTTAGTTCAGAGAGCCTCTCTTTGATGGAGAAATATCCATTTGGAGAAGTCTCCACCGCGCACACTGCAAAAGAAAATCCACTGCCTGGCTGAGAATCGTTGTTTGTGCACACCGTGCGCTTAGGTAGAGCTACTGATCTAAGCTTCCTATCAAGGAAAAGAGAAGTGTGAACACTCACATGCACGGAAAGAGAGAGAGAGAGAGACAGGGAGAGAGAGAGAGAAGAAAAGAGAGAGACAGAGAAGAAAAGACATAGAGAGAGAGAGAAGAAAAGAGAGAAAAGAAAGAGAGAAGAAAAGAGAGAGAAAAGAAAAGAGAGAAAGAGAGAGAGAAGAAGAGAGAGAAAGAGAGAGAGAGCTGTAAACCTTCCTTCAATCATGCCTTGTCATTCAGTACACTATTTAGGCTACAGAGAGACGGAAGGACTAGAGGAAGGACTTTTTTCATTTTAATTCACACGTTTGCACACAATCACGCACATGAAATTAACATGCACACACAAACACACACACACACACACACACACACACCACACACACACACACACTCACACACACACTCACTCCTGAGCACATCTCTGATTACAAAGAACATTCCTCCACCCGTGAGGTCATCTGTATGGTAAACATCTGTGTGGGGCACCGAGTCCTGTGTGTGTGTCTCTTTCTCCCTGTGTGTGTATGTGTGTGTGTATGTGTGTGTGTGTGACAATGATCAAAGGCCTTGTGTGATCCACTTCAAACGGGGGACGGATGAGAGCACCTGGGCTTCAGTCTGTTGGTGGAGGCCCAAACTGAGCCTCTTAAAAAAGCCAACCATGACAAGGGTCCCAGGAAACATTAGTTATTAAGCTATTTTGATTTATTTTGTCTGCCGTGCTACAGACACAGAGTTTGGCTGATCTGAAATTGTATACTTTCCCAAGGAAACCGAAGGTTTCACTTTTGACCTAGACAAAATCAGATTTTGTGTCATCTGAATTTCAGAGATTTGTATTTATGCATCACATGTTTTTGTCCTTTTATTCCAAGTAATGTAACTCAACATACCATTTTGCTTAGATAACCTTTGGCACATACATACTACCATAAACCAACAGCACTGAAACGGCGCCACTTTAAAGAGAAAACTTGTTTAACCATATCGGAGCGTTGCGCTAGGCCTTTTGCATTCAGATATTTGACACATTTTATTGCTATTTTCTCTGAATTGCTGCAAAAACAACTACTAATATTTTTTTAGGAAGCAGGGACACGTGAAAAAGATATTATGGGTTAGAAGACAGATTATTATCCTCCATCACCATTGCACTAGTGTCACACTTCCAGTTTAGTGACTTGTGTTCAGAAGAGTCAAACTTATCAGGTAGCATTTCCAAAATATGACCCTGGCATAACAATTACAACCCATCTAGCTCCTGAATCAGGACTTGGCTGGTGATGATCAACTCAAAGAGCAGGCCGCAAAGCAGACATCAAGGGCCAAGACCGTCCCGAGAACTCAGCTGTGGAGACTTGGACAATGTTATGGGACACAGCCCCCACCCGAGTCCATTTGGTGGTCATCAGAGCAGCATCTGAGCATGAAGCAAAGCCCCTTTTGTTCTTAACTGGGCATCTTCCAGCAGAGCCCTTTGAACACCACGAGTGGGGGAGAGAGAGAGAGAGAAAGAGAGAGAGAGAAAGAGAGAGAGAGAAAGAGAGAGAGAGAGAGAGAGAGAGAAAGAGAAAGAGAGAGAAAGAAAGAGAGAGAGAGAAAAGAGAAGTCCTTTTGGCCCAAGGTCCTGTCGCCAGCAGAGCACAAAATGGTTGGGGTGGCAGAGCTCTTGTCCCCTTTGACTGAGTGTCATTTAGTGTGTGAGAAAGTGCCCAGTCAGGATGAGGAGGGTTGAAATGTCTGTAACCTTCTGTTCCAAGGGCACAAGTCAAGATGGCACAATGTGTGTGTGTGTGTGTGTGTGTGTGTGTGTGTGTGTGTGTGTGTGTGTGTGTGTGTGAGTGAGAGAGAGAGAGAGAGAGAAAGAGACAGCAAGACTGAAACTGGGGAGGAAAAAAAATCTGTAGACCAAAGTGTGGCCTTTTTCTTGTTTTTAGTTCCTCAGTCATAAGTTCGGTCCAACGCTGAGAAAAGAAAAAGCCTGAAGCCTGCTCCCGTCCTTGTGTTGTGTGAGAAAGAAACACAGAAACTGACAGAGGGTGTTTGGCCACCTGACAGAGATGAGTAAACAAAAACACTCGAAGCGAATTGGGATAGCAATCTCTCCAGCTTCCTTTTTATAGCACAGCACTGGGCGGCGCTGGGCTGGGCTAACGACTCTCCCCCCCTCTGGCCCTTTTGAGCTCTCTTCATGAGCTTTGTAATCACTCCTCTGTGGTTCTGGCTAAAGAATGTAAGCTCCTCTTTCATCAGACGCCATCTGGGGTGTATCGCTCACTCTTCACACAGACACATAAACACACACACAAGCACACACACACACACAGAAATCTATAGTCCCTCTTCACTTTTATTCAACTTTTGACAACAACTGATAGACTAAGTTTTAACTTTTCAAAGCACAACTTCTAAACAGAACTTTATGGGTAAGCCAGAGGGGGAGGAGGTAGAACACTTATTTCCTGAGGCTGTACCCTGACGTCTTCTTGATGGAGGGTTCCCCTGGAGTCCTGGAGGATACCCGCCCTGATCACATGTTTTGTTTAGGAAGACACAGAAGCTCTTCCAAGTAAGTAGAACATTTCACTAGAAGTGTTAAACAAAGGGAAAGTTTGGCACTATAATCCAAATCCTGTTATCCAGAAACACACAGAACTTATCTTCTTTTGCCTCGATTGCCTGCAGAACTATGTATTTTTTAACTGACAGTATCTACTGTATGAAGTAAAACTGTGAACCTGGACAAACAACAGCTGAAGCCCAAGTGGATCCTGGAACCAACTGTAACACAGATCCATAAAGGCCATCTCACATTTAAATTTAGATTTATTAATTTAGCAGGCGCTTTTAAACCAAAGAGACTTACATATGGCAATTATATAACTAGGGCCACTATCCCCGGAGCAACTCTGGGTTAAGTGCCTTGCTCAAGGGAACAACGGTGGAAGCCGGGAATTGAAACAACAACTTTTCAGGTTACTAAAATATCTACAAAGTCTAGTGCATAGACTCAATCTCAATTCAAAGAACAGTAAAGGCTGATGAGTCAGTGCTATTTAGCAAGTTAGGCTAGCATTATTTTGAAGAGAATTCAGCCTTTACGCAAACCTCAACAAGATTCAGCAGGGTTCCCATCATCTTTCTACTTTAGCTTAAGGGCTCCTTAAAAAAACAACATATTATCCTCACCCATACAGGCACAAATTAAACACAACCTCATGTCAGTTGCCAGGGCAACAAGTTGCCAGTTTGGTACCCTTCCCGAGGGATTTCATTTCCTGCTTCCATCCCTCTTCCACTCTGCATCCCTCTCTCTCTCTCTCTCTCCTTTCCCCAGCACCCTCTATACCTCTCTCCCTTTCATTTTCTCCCCACCCCTCATCCCTCTCTCTCTCTCTCTCCTTTCCCCAGCACCCTCTATACCTCTCTCC
Source organism: Alosa pseudoharengus (assembly GCF_046254945.1). NCBI lineage: Eukaryota > Metazoa > Chordata > Actinopteri > Clupeiformes > Clupeidae > Alosa > Alosa pseudoharengus. The sequence goes on along the minus strand of NW_027468565.1, from coordinate 37,631,856 downwards.
CTTTCATTTTCTCCCCACCCCTCATCCCTCTCTCTCCTTTCCCCAGCACCCTCTATACCTCTCTCCCTTTCATTTTCTCCCCACCCCTCATCCCTCTCTATCTCCTTCTCTTTTCCCCCACACCATCCATCTCTCTCTCCCATCCTCCCATCCCCTCAGCTCTTCATAGGTGTCTTAGAGGCCGTCCACACTGGTGCTCTTACACTGGTGCACTTACACTGGTGCTCTTACACTGGTGCTCTTGCACTGGTGCACTTACACTGGTGCTCTTGCACTGGTGCACTTACCCTGGTGCTTTTACACTGGTGCTCTTACACTGGTGCACTTACACTGGTGCTCTTGCACTGGTGCACTTACACTGGTGCTCTTGCACTGGTGCACTTACACTGGTGCACTTACACTGGTGCTCTTGCACTGGTGCACTTACACTGGTGCTCTTGCACTGGTGCACTTACACTGGTGCTCTTGCACTGGTGCACTTACACTGGTGCTCTTGCACTGGTGCACTTACACTGGTGCACTTACACTGGTGCTTTTACACTGGTGCTCTTGAGAGGCCGTCCACACTGGTGCACTTACACTGGTGGTCTTACGATGGTGCTCTTGAGAGTAGGACCAATCTGTGAGGGTCTATGAATATGTGCATGGACACGTGTCTGTGTGGAACATGTATCTCTCTGTGTGTGCATGTGTGTGTGAGCATGTGTGAGCATGTGTGTGAGCATGTGTGTGAGCATGTGTGTGAGCATGTGTGTGTGTGAGAGCATGCATGTATGTGGCTGTGTCGTGATTGATTTTGGGTTGTTCCTTCTTCTGTCAGATGGCCTGAGGGTCTTCAAATCATCCCCTACTTCTGAGAGCCCAGAGGGGTGGCTCTGTACGTGAATGCAGAATGTGTGTGGGATGTGTGCAGTGTGTGTGGCCTTCAATTACCCCCCTTTCCTGACCATGGGTGTACACGTGTGTACGTGCTACACATGAGACCATGTGAGAGTCTGTGTGTGTGTGTGTGTGTGTGTGTGTGTGTTTACACTACGTATGAGGGCATGAAAATGGGCGCTCCCAACAGCAGAGTACTGCACAAAAGCTGTGACCTCAGGACAACCAGACCGACCCCTGTGGTCTGCACAACATCCTGACGTGACCTCACAGGTATCGGGGAGAGGCTTTCAGTGGTCACAAACACGTGGTCATGTCCGCCAGAAGAAAGCACTCATTAGTCTGTTACCACACATGCAATTGTTAAAGAGTTTCAGTGCTAATCCCTTACTGTGTGCTCAGCCAAGGTGCACAAATACAGAGACCTTCCAACTCTAATTTTAGGCTTCCATACGTCTTATCCATGAGCTCCGCCACTTAGTCTAAGTGCTATGACTAACTGAATACCTTTTGATGATATACTATAAATATATTTCTTTGAGTCAGAACAACTTAATGCTGGAATGATATCACTCGTGAAGTTGATGTGGTGTGTAATGGTTATCAGGTAATGCTGGGGTCTGGATTGCTTAAGAGGAATGGCTTGTCCCAACAGGAAATGACTAAACAGCCTGACACTCCGATGCTTGTTTTACACGGTGATCCTAGTCCTCAAGGACTCCACTTCCAAGGCTGACATCATCCATAGTTACGCAATGACTTGGCATTTCATTTGGCACGCGAGCCCATGCCGAACTCTCGAGGAACGCACTCTGGCTCGATGACATCATACCCCATCATGGAAAACACACATCGCTGATGGAACCCTGGTGTTTGAAGTGATGTCACTTTAGCCTACAATTTCTTTTCAAAACAGCAGGTAGAGAAGGGGTGGATATGTGCAGATAACTCAGCAGGTAAATAAGCTCACGGCAACCAAATGTTTTCAGGTTTGTGCATCTGAAAGCTTCAGCTGTTCTGTCATTTCACAGTCATCAAGCATGGTGGTGTGTTGGCAGGACTTTTTGCCAAGACCTGGACATGATAAGGGTGTCGGGTGTTCTCCAAAGTAAACAGAACCAAAGGCATGCGCGCGTGTGTGTGTGTGTGTACTGTGTTTTCCATGCCCCATGTTTGACATCAGTCACGCTGGGACACAGGCTGAATTGAGGCCCTGCCGAAGCATCTGATGCCTGCCTGAGAAGCTATGGGAATCCAGAGAGCATCCTGTGTCTGTGTGTCTGTGTGTGTGTGTGTGTGTGTGTGTGTGTGTGTGTGATGCCTAGCCAAGCATTGGAGGCAATTAGCCAACCCTAAACTCTGCCTGATAGTAGGGCCCCATCATCAGACAGGCTATGGAAACCTGCAGACTCCGCTGAGACACCAGTGTGTAATACACTACTGATGAATCAGACATAAAGCAAACACACACGACTGCGGTCTAAACAAACTGTTTTAGACGAAGCTAGAGTGAACACAGGAATCACATGAACATAAAATATCACATTTGAGATGCAAAGGGCTTTCCTCCTTTTCTCAAAGACTCCACAAGAAATCCTCACAATTACAAGTAACACCTTTAAGAGTTGTTCCAAATAGATAAACCAAATAGATAAACCCCTAAGTGTTTGACACCTCTATGCACATGAATGTTACTGGGCCCTTGTATTGTTTTCCTCTTCAGATCTTAACACGCTAGAGCTATCCATGCTGCATGCTGGGAATTCTATGTTTCCTGTAGGTTAGAGATCAGGTCAGCCACAGGCAGCCTGCTCGGTAGGGTGTGTGTGTGTGTGGGGGGGGGGTTATGCAGCTATTTGCCTTTGTTTGCTTACTGACATCAAACACACTCAAGGCTACAGAGGCTTGCTCTGTTCAGTGCTATCCTGACACTTCCTGTTGTGTTCATGTCTCTGTGTGCATGTGTGCATGTTTACGTCTTACGGAAAAAAAACACAGTCCTGAGGAAGTTTGTATCCTGGTGTGTGTGTGTGTGTATCAGACTGAGAGCTAGAATACTGACCTAAAAAGCCGCAGTTCCTTCCTCTCCTTGTGCTAACCAACACAGGTCATTGTGTGCACGTGTGTGTGTGTGTGTGTGTGTGTCTGCTATTACTTTGGTCATTACTTTGACAGTAAGCAGTAAAACTGTTTATGATTAATGAGACAGGCTCCTTAAGGCCTTTGAGTCAGCACCTTTACAAATGAAGCGCCTCACGCTAAGCAGTGCACCTAGCCCTGGAGAAACATTCTCCGGTGAATTGAAACGCCAATTACGTGAAAGAAGAGTGAAAGAAAAGCAAGGGGAAAAAAAGTGGAACGCTTGACGAGACCTTCACACATTCGTCGACCCCAATCAAGAGCTGGCCATTCCAGCGGCGTGCCCGTCATGGAGACGCTTCTCCCGACAGGACATTCTGCGGGGCGACGGATGGGGCAGATGTGTGTGTGCACAGCATCAATCATGCCGCATAACTACGGTGGCCCAGGAGGCCCATCAGAGCCGTCCAACCCAAATAAAGACGGGGGAGCCATAGAAACCGCGAGACGTGGGAGAAATAAGCACAGAGTGGAGAAGATGATGTTTATTCAGCTGCAGTGTTAATATTCCTGCTTAGAAGAGAGAGAGACAGACAGAGAGAGAAAGAGAGAGATAGAGAGATAGATAGAGAGAGAGAAGTAGGGAGGGGACCAGAAACACTGAAGGAGACAGTGAGAGTGACACATATAGACAGAGAGGGACTCAAGAGTAAGGAAGCCGAGTGATTTACTGGCAAAGACATAGAGACGCGCTGTGAGCAAAGTTGAACTTGTCCCAGGGTTAGCCTTCCTTAACCAATCTAATCCTAACCCACTGAAACATCCAACACATCTGATTCATTGCCAGGACACATGTTGGGAGAGCTAAATGGACATCTCACATGGCATGCTACTATCTTTATTTATCACCCAGTGAGGAGAAATACTGTTTTCTGATAGGCTGGTGGGTATTAATTCTGAATAACAGGTCACGTATGAAGTAGATCTGGTAAAAAAAGTTTAATCACTGTTCTATATCAATGCTCATTGAGTGGTAAACAACGGTTGAGCCTGGAAGCAGGTTAAGCAACAATGGAATAAACTGTAAACAACCTAACTGCCCACCATTATCACTGTCAGGACCAAGAAAGTAGTACAACAAACTGAACAAGTCGACTTATTTTGAAACTAAACCGCTTGGTTCCTTTGTATGCTACAAAAGCATGACTATTGTCTATAGTGGCAACTGTGTGATAAGCGGGATAACAGTCTTCGAGGTGTCCCGTTATACGGAATTAATGGACTTGGCAGAGGAACCTCCGCCTCATCTATTAATTCCGTATAACGGGACACCTCGGCGGCCGTTATCCCTCACCGCTATCCTCTCCCCTTTCTCTTCATTTGAGCACCGTATGAGCATTTGAACCTCCGCCCATCATCCCTCTAGTTAACCTCTCGTGTGTGAATGTGAAGAAGGCACTGTTTTCACATGATGTCAAAACACCTTTGCTCTATGGTGTCCAGATATACACTATAGTGAACATGTCAATCATCCAACGTCAGATCATCCTCTCTGGTCTCCAGGTCTTCAGGAGGTGTTGTGGGCCATATGAAGGAAGGTGCCTGCCTGAGAACCCCAGTGAAATGCTCATGAAAACTGTTCTGCTGGTGATGCGGGTTGCTTTGTTGGTGATTTTTTTGTTGTTGCGTTGGCTGGGCACTCAGGCTACTGGTAGTGCCCGTGGCCCTAGGAGGAAGGGTCATTACCGACACTGGGCACAACGTGCGGCGCGTTTGAGATGGCCACTATGCGGCGCGTTTGAGATGGCCACTATGCGGCGCGTTTGAGATGGCCACTAGCCAATTGTGTATGGTCGTTGCATCCTGTGTCATGTTGTGTAATGTTAAAAGGGCTTGGGGTTGTTGACTGGCCACTGTGGTAATTCCCCTACCTACAGCACAAGGAATTTAACACCTCCCCAGTGTATATCTGAAATCAACACAACACCAAATGACCCAGCCTCTCACTCTGCTGTCTCTCTGCTGACTTTGTTCTTTTGTTTGGGAATTCCAGCGTTGGTGGGATGTGTGTGTGTGTGTGTGGAGGTGGGGGTAGGGAACAGAGGGGCTGAAGCTCTAATTTCATCCCATACCAAACTGCGGTGTTCCCACTCCTCTCTGAAAAGCCTGGCCGCAGGCAGGTGGGAGAGCCGGCTTGTCGGGACATGTCCCATCATGTCATGTCACACACCATCCCAACAGCAACGCTAAATTGCCCCAGCGGGTGTGTGAGTGGCGGCTGAACCTTCGGACCCAGGGGCTGGCCTAGGGCTGGAATCCCCCCCTCCAGACTGGACCAGACTTCCATGTTTAATTTACTGAGGAGAGGAGATGCGGAATGGGGCTTCCCTTCCCACGACGACTGATAAACATGGCACAGTCCATTACCGCCCTTAATGATTCTCCACCTCCCAGCCCCCAGCTCCACCCTGTTGGGCGCCCGGCACCCTTGAACGCCCATCACCAGAGGGGAGGAAGTGCTGTGTTCTAGGCAGAGCGGAGGAAGTGCTGTGTTCTAGGCAGAGGGGAGGAAGTGCTGTGTTCTAAGCAGAGGGGAGGAAGTGCTGTGTTCTAAGCAGAGGGGAGGAAGTGCTGTGTTCTAAGCAGAGGGGAGGAAGTGCTGTGTTCTAAGCAATCAGAGAGGTGTTCTACTGAAGAGCACTACTAATGTGGCCCGTGGGGGGGGGGGGGGGGGTGCTGGAGGCAAGGGAGTCTGGACTGGAGAGTGAGGGAGCAGCTTTTTGAAAGGGTTTCAAAGCCTCTGATGCTGCTGCTGGTGGTGGTGGTGGTGGTGGTGGTGGTGGTGGTGGTCAGGGTTGTGGGGGGAGTCCCAGTGCTTTTTGGACCACCCACAGTCTTCAAAGACACACATACACAGACACAAGACACACACACATTTGTCCTGCCAACAAACCCACACCTGTACAGACTCCTGTACTCCACCCCATCGCACACACACACACACACACACACAAAGAGAGAATATAGACAGGTGCACACATACACCTGCATGACAACGCTGTGCCCTGAAAAGCCTTCCAATACAAACACGTTAACACAATGTATGGTAGGAAAAGACTACCTGTGTCATCAATACCCTATAGGCACTGACATCAGTAAACAAAGCAACCACCTGCACACATATGATGACAGGTGAGACTGCAGTCAAAAACACCTGAGACTCATAGTTACAACACAGACACAGACATAAACACATACACACAGACAAGTTTAGTCCTAGTCTGTGACAAGAAAAGAACTACCATGAATGTCCGGATTCACGTTTTATCTATTGAACAGACAGTTTCCCTATTCAGATACCCAACTCCACCCCTCAGCCCTGCTGTGGCTATGCCATGATGGTTGCTTGGGAGATGGTTGCCATAGCCGCTATGGCAACCACCCAAGCCGTCTCCCAAGCAACCATCTATTGGGGCGATGTTAAGGCAGCATGCACAGCAACAGAACATGCCACTGCCCTTAGAGTTCGTTAACCAGATGAGGTCGAGCCCCAAATCGCTTCTCCCGTGGAAACTGAACAGGCAAAATGACCACCACTGGGGCCATCCGCTCTCAATAAATATGACAAATGCCACATATTAAAGGCTTTATATTACACATTTTATCTTCATAAACATGGGCAGTAATTCCTCATACAGACAGGCTTGGGAGGGTGGGGGGATAACCATGCCAGAGAGGCTTGAGTCACTAATGCGATTCAGGCTGCTCAACAACCCCAGGCAGGAGCCCTTCTGCCCCCAGTGGCTCTGGATGAGGAGAGGCTGTGGGAGCGCTGGAGGAGATGCTGCCCTGCACACAGCCAGGCCCCATCCAACTGGGAACTACAACAACCATGCATCCCCAGCAACGGACTGCCTACTTGTTGATTCATTGTTTGTTCCCTGAGAATGATCGTGCGTGTGTGTGTGTGTGTGTGTGTGTGTGTGTGTCTCTGTCTCTGCCTGGGGAGGGGAGGGGTGGTGTGCATTCACAGTGGCCCAGCTGATATCAGCCAGTGTCATTTCACACTTATAAGCAGCAGGTGGAGAAGAGGCAGCCTCTGAACAGCACATCTAAAATGGCATATTCTGTGTGTGTGTGTGTGTGTGTGTGTGTGTGCATGCGTGCGTGTGTGTGTTCACGGCATAAAATGACAGGTCATCAGGCAGCTTCAAATGAGGGGCTGGCTGGTTTCAGAGGGACCCATCTGGAGCCCTCCCCGTGCTCCCCCCTCTCACCTCCTGATGCAACAAGAGACGCCCCGCGCCAGAGAGAGCGGCCACATGCCGCAGTGCAGAGAGAATAACAGCACATAAAGACAGCACATCCTGCACTGAAAAATACACAAACCGGCGCTGGATCCACATGGTCTCATCATTATACAGTATCACACGAAATCTTAGATGTGAAATGCAACAAACTAGCCCCACGCTTTGGGTATCTACTGTAGTAATTTGCTCAGACTAAATCTTCCTGTACGCCACCTTAAAGGACTGGACGTCGGCCGCAGCCTCCTGGTTCAATTTAGTTTCAGGAATCTCCAAGAGGCAGCCAGATCTGGCTCAGGTAAGGCCCCGATTAGGGCCACCTCTGGCCCGGAGTCAGCAAAAGGAGCCTGGCTGGGAGGTGGTGATGTGGTGTCATATTACTGGATAAGGCTGCCTAGGCATTTGTGCTGGACGACTCGCCAACAGACAAGAGGACAAGAACCCTTTAGCACCTTCACTTACCGAAAGAATGTCAACAAAAAGCTAATTCCATTTTTCACCTTAATCATCTATTATTATTTGGTCTTCTTTAGTGGGCTTTCATCTTCAATTCATTTGTTCTTAGTGTGTGTGCACGTAATTAACTGCATTCACCATCTTGAACAAACATACATGTGAGGGCAAAGTGTTGACAGACGGCAAACGGCAGGTTTGGTTGGGAGGAGCGCCTTTGGGGGCTACAGGCTAATAAATCACATTAAGTTCCCAGGAAACCGTTTCAAATGAGTGTGTCAAACAAGTGCACTGCACTGCCTGGGTGGCTGCTGAAGTTTTCCATGTTTTGCATGGTCTGCAGAGGTACCCGTAGGCCCTCACCACTGGACTGTTAACACATGGTGGTTAACAGCAGGCAAGACACACACACACACACACACACACACACACACACACACACACACACACACACACACAAGCACGCAAACATCATCAAGTCTGCTCATGTTCATATCCCGTCTCAACAGACAATAGTTTTCTGGGGCACATATGCAAACTGTGTGCATAAAGACCTCACACACACACACACACACACACACACATACACACAAGTGTATCTTACCATCACTTTCATACCATGCTGTTCCTTAGTTAACACAGGATTCTTCCATTGTGCCTCTTGGCTTACTGCTTCAAATCAACATCTTTGTAGAAAGCAGCTCGGACTGTCACAAACCTCCATTATCCTCACCCTCATCTATGCACTGACAAACAAAGGATATCCTCACATGACACACGCACACAAACACACACACACACACACACATAGAGGCACATACAGAGAGAGAGAGAGAGAGAGAGAGAGAGAGAGAGAGAGAGAGAGAGAGAGAGAGAGAGAGAGAGAGAGAGAGAGAGAGAGAGAGAGAGAGCGAGAGAACACAGAGCTCATTCTCAGTGCCGTGGAGATGGGCCGAAGGCGTCCCAAAGGGATGTGCATGGACAAGGCAATAGTGGGCAAAGCAGGTTGACGTGGAGAGAAAAGGCCCAGCAAGAAGTTCTTATCTCTGGGAACAGATGGGTCCAGCCACACAGAGCAAGCACAGCTGGACTCACATCACACACACACACTCACTCACTCACACACACACTCACATTTTGGATTAAGGTGATCCAACGCACCAGGCAAGGTCTATAAAACTTTCTAGCTTTCAACTTTTATAAAAGCGAAGAATGTCAAACTACTGCTCTGAAGGGCAAATCTCTTGTAGTTTTTTTTTCTGGTGCATGTGTGATTCGACCAGTAAGGGTATGTAGCATGGGCTGAACCACACACACACACACACACACACACACACACACACACACACACACACACACACACACACACACACACACACACACACACACACACACACACACACACACACACACACACACACACACACACACACACACACACACACACACACACACACACACACACCACATCTTGCAAATGGAATTTAGAGATTCATCATGGGACCGTGCCTCTGGGGAGAGTGGACAGCTGGCGTCCTCCAAACCAGCGTACCACCCAGAGCCACAGATGACCCTCGCAGAGAGAGAGACAGAGCCCAGTGTCTGAGAGCGTAGATGACCAGAGTTAGCACGTTAGCAGCACTCTGCTAGTGACCGCCATAAGACGCTACAAAACCCCCTCCATCCACTGCACTGTCAGTCAGTCAGAACCCCATCGCCATTCCTTCCCCTCCCTCCTTCTCATTTCTCCCTCCACTCCTCTCCCTCGGGCCTTAGGTCTGTCTCTCTCTCTCTGTCTCTCTCTCTCTCTCTCTCTCTGTCTCTCTCTCTCTCTGTCTCTTTCCCCCCATCTCTACTCCCATTCTTTCTTTCCCAGTGCCTCCTTGCTCAGAAGTCATATCCTGTGACTTGAGATGGTAGGTGTACAGATGGAAAATCTCAGGATGCAGACCTGAATGTGTGTGTGTGTGTGGGGTGTGGGGGGGGGCATTATGAGACACACAGAGAGGGAATGAGAGAGTGAGTGAGTGAGAGAGAAAGAAAGATCTGCTCTCTCACGCAGAGTCCCGCGGTTCTTCCCTGATCTCCCTGGGCCTCCACAGGTAATTATAGTGGAAGCATCCGAGAGCCACTCCCTCTCCTGTCCCCAGCGCCTGTCCCCTGGGGACATTCTCCTGGCCTTCCTCAACAAACAAAATACACAATGCTGCCATGACTCCTGCTCACTAATCCAAGGTTTAAATAACATCTCAGCATAGCTGTGACCAGACAAGACAAAACAAGACCTAGAGAGAGAGAGAGAGAGAGAGAGAGACTGACTTTCACTATTTAAAAAGAGAGACAGATCTTTGGCATTTTAAAACCCTTTATTTCAAGAAAATCATTACAAGTCATTGAGAATAGCACTAAAAATAATCAGTCTCTCCAGCTGATAACAAGACACTGAAAGAGAAAGAGAGAAAGACAGGGGGAACTGTGTGTGTGTGTGTGTATATGTGTGTGTACATATGTTTGTGTACCTATCTGTACAGTTCTGGTAGAATTCATTAGGGAACGAAGAACACTCAGAGAACACAGGGAGTATACATGTCTCACACACACACACACACACACACACAGCAACTCTCTCTGTATGTTCAATCTGAATCTTCACTGCAGACATTATGGACAGCCACCTCATGGCAGATAGAGCAGCAGCAGCTAAAGTTGTGTTTAGTTCCTGGCCCTAATGTACATGCTGTCAGAAGACAGAGTGGTTCCTTAAGGCTCATCAATCTCTCCCCGTCCCTCCTTTGGCAGTAGACTCAGCAGAGGCAATCTTCCCTTCGCTCGGATAAAGAAGGCATTTCATCCAAACAGGATATCATTTTGACATGGCAACCCATTATGCCATTTGGACTCATAACAGAACCACTGAGTGGAGTGTCACTCGCTCACAAAACTCCAGCTCACTCCCGCTAATGTGCACAAGGCATCAGGGATGAATGTCAGTACCCCCCCCCCCCCCACTACTCTCTCTCCCTCTCCCTGTTTATCTCCTTCACCTCTTCCTCCTCTTCCTCCTCTTCTTCTTTTCCTCTCTGAAACAACAGCGTGTTCATCTCTTCGGCCCTGCTGGGCTCTTATGCGGATGTGTGTAAGCACTGGGGCCACTTCAAACCAGAACTTTGAGTCAAGTGCGAGCTATTTTCAGACCTCTTCCCTCTGCAGCACACACACACACACACACACACACACACACACACACACACACACACACACATCCCTGTTACTGCCGAGCAGAGGGACTGCTCCTGTCTGCGTTAGCCACTAGCATAGCTTCTCCATCAGGCAAGTGTCACAGGAAGGAGGCAGGTCTACAGGGATAAAGAGTGAGCTGGAAATAAACAGGCCATATGTACAACACACCATGTTACATGGACACAGTATAGAACATTAGCATGACCCTTACACCACAGAGAGAGAGAGAGAGAGAGAGAGAGAGAGAGGGGTGAGGTAAAATGAAGGAGAACGAGAGACAGAGAAAGAGAGAAAAGAGATAGAGAAAGGATATCTCTTAGAGAAGAGAGGCAGATATATTAAAAGATGGGGTAGAGATAAATATAGAATCTAAAATAAGAACGTGCATTGGAACAGCGAGGTGAGCACAGCAGAGCAGAGCAGCCGAGCGGGCTGGCCAGGGCAGAGCAGAGCAGAGCAGCCGAGCGGGCTGGCCAGGGCAGGACTGGGGCTGTTTGTGCAACAGCGGTGGTGGGCATCACCCAATCTGATGTAAAGATGGGTAAAGGACCGATGGACTATAAATTATTCAGCCAGGACGGCCCACAGGATGTCCACTGCACCAAGCGACCGGGGGGGAGCACACAGCAGGAAGGAAAGCACGGAGAGAAAGCGCAGATAGAATAGGGCAGGAGAGACAACAACAAGGCAACAACAAAGACAATATGCAAGAACCAAATGGAAGTCCAAGAAAGAAAGAATGCAATAGTGACAAGGGGAAAGCAGGGGGGTGAGAGGAAGGCAGAAGTATCAAACCAAGAACAGATTCTTATTGTGTGACCTCTACATCTGCATCCTGTATAAAGCCTCCATGTCACCCACACAAGCATCATCATCACCACCGAGGCATGTGGAGGGTCTGAAATCAAATCACATTTCAACCATCATGGCTGCTCAAGTTTCAGATGCAGTCATTGGGGGGGGGTTCAGATGAAGTCATGCGAGAGACGAGAGAAGTCACATGAGAGATGAGTTCATTTGCTATGGAGTCACACTTGTGCTTAGAGATGAGTGTCAGACGGGAGTCATATCTAAGATGGAGTCATGTTTAGCACGACAGTTACGCTTGGGTCCCAGCTGATGTTGCAAAGTGCTGACACAAGCTTGTTATCCTTTTCTCCCCGTTCCAGAGTTTATTGCAGAGAAACAGATGTTTCAATGCTGTGAGAAGAGTGTTTTACAGTTCCAGTGGGGATGTGTATCAGTCTCTATAGACAGTCCAATTCCTCTAGTGTCTTGATGGAAGAGAAAACACAGACAAGAATGTATCAAAACTCAAACTGCATCCAAACTATGTGCAGGCCTTCCATCAATGCCTGAACAGTGGCAGTGTTGAACAGCAGACATTGTTTTCCTGAATGAATTGTCCCTGTTCCCTTTCCATACATATAGTAAACAAGCCGTCTCTTTTGGCATCATAGACTGTATAAATAAGCTTGGCATGCAGAGATCAGAGGCCTCATCCAAGTCAAAGGCGCCATCACCACAGGAAATGACATCAGCAACGCAAAGCTGTGGGAGGGTGCTGGTTTCTCCTTGTTGTGGCGGCCTGAGCGGCGAGGAACCAAAAAAGGGTTCCCCTCTAATAAGAATCGTCTGGCTATGACAGATCTTGAAATAAACAACCAAAATCCAGACAAATCAGCTCCGTATGATTCTCTGTTCATGTCTCACACAAATCCAGACGTGAACCGGCTTTATTTAAGTGTGACGTGTGTGGGCGTGCGTGCATAAACAAGGTCAGGCTAATAGCCAGCTGGTACTTGTGGGAGAAAGACTTGGCGAGCAGAACTTCGATATTTCTGTAATGCCTTTTGTTGTTCTGCCATTCTGTCTCTCCCTCTTTCCTACTTTCTCACCTCCCCTCCTCAAGTCTCTCACTCTTCATCAGTTCCACCTCCCCTCCTCAAGTCTCACTCTTCATCAGTGCCACCTCCCCTCCTCAAGTCTCACTCTTCATCAGTGCCACCTCCCCTCCTCAAGTCTCTCACTAGCCTTCATCAGTGTCACCTCCCCTCCTTAAGTCTCTCACTTCATCAGTGCCACCTCCCCTCTTCAAGTCTCTCACTTCATCAGTGCCACCTCCCCTCCTCAAGTCTCAACCTTGATCAGTGCCACCTACCCTCCTCAAGTCTCTCACTTCATCAGTGCCACCTCCCCTCCTCAAGTCTCAGCCTTCATCAGTGCCACCTCCCCTCCTCAAGTCTCTCACTAGCCTTCATCAGTGCCACCTCCCCTCCTCAAGTCTCACTCTTCATCAGTGCCACCTCCCCTCCTCAAGTCTCTCACTAGCCTTCATCAGTGCCAGCTGTGTGGCTGTTGGGATTTGCAAGGCAAGTCTGTTGGCTTTTACCTAGTTAGCGTGCTCGTTTGGCACCAAAACTGCTTACTGCTGCTTTAACCTGCACGCCAGGTCATCCCATCTTTGGTATGCAGTTAAATCTCTCAGGGTGCTGGGACTTTACAGCCAACCTCAAGGCCTTTCTCGCCAAAGTAACGAGACCACCACATCACATATCCCAAACTCGTACCAACACGTACGTACACACACATGCGCGCGCACACACACACACATCTCGACATTTCTGTCTCTTCTCTCTGTCCTGAGGCTAAAACCTGAACTGGGTGTCAGGGGTGCATCCTTTTTCATCATGGGCCTGTTGTATTTGGCCAGGTGTGTGTGTGTGTGTGTGTGTGTGTGTGTGTGTGTGTCAAGGTCAGGAAATGAGGCAAATAACAAATTCATGTTGAATTCAGTATTTGTGAAGAGGAAGAAAGCTGATTTGTGAGTGATCTCTACGTAAGAACTCTGAACATGTGACTATAAAGAAGTGAAGTGGGTAGTAAAAATGTTTGGACATTTAACGGAGGTATGACGGTCATCCAGCCCAAATATGATCTCTGTATTCACATAGCTGACCAGCCACTTCTTCTGCTGAGTTTTCTGGCCAACCGACCGACCGACCAACCAACCGACAGGCAGGCCACAACACACTTCTCACGGGCGGATCACACACTCTTCACACCAAAGAGGGTCTGGCAGATGGCGGGTAACACACACACACACACACACACACACACACACACACACACACACACACACACACACACACACACACACACACACACAGACACTAAGTTAAGACCAATGATGCATAGTCCAAACCCCAGCCACTTCCACCAGTAAGCCAGCCCACCATGCCGTCACTGGACATGCATGGGGGGCGCCTCATTGAAACAGCACGGCTATTCTGCTGAACAGTGCGGTCACGACATAGCTTTGTGTAGTGTGTGTATGTGTGTGTGTGTGTGTGCGTGCATGTGTGTGTGTGTGCGTGGCTTGTGTGTGTGTGTGTGTGTATGGCGTGTGTGTGAGTGTGTGTGAGTATGCGTGTGTATGAGCAGCATGTGTGTGTGTGTGTGTGTGTGTGTGTAGGACAGAGCCATGCCTTGGCTTCAAGTGATAATCAATCAAGCTTTAAACAGACAAAAGAGAAAAGATTTTCCCCTGGCACTTGACTGACCACATCTTTAAAAAAATAAAAAAGTCAATCCCTTCCCCCCTCTCTTTATATCCTTTTCCATCTCCCCTTCCATTGCTTTCTCTCACCAATGTGCTCTCTCTCTCTCACTTTACCATTTGCTCCCCCTCTCAACATCTAAACAGGCGGTCTCTGAGAAGGCTTGGCTACTGGCTATTGATTAAAGTCATCACTTGAGGTCACCAGGTCAAGGTAGGAGGGGGGTGGGGGTGTCAGTGGTAGTAAATGAATCTCCGTTCTCTGCCACAGGGGTCCCATACACACACACACACACAGACATGAGTTATTATGCAGATACACAGTCGGATTACATAATAATAAAAATAAAATCAAACTGGTATGATAATATGTCATATTCAAACTCACAGGCACTCACGTACACATTGGCTTGTCTACATCAGCATCCAAGCTATGGTTGGTAACATTTTGATATGGCAATACATCATATAACTTCTTTTTGCAATATTCTATCAATACTGTACTGCCACCAAATAATTATATATTTTATAACATATTATAACATATTGTAAGGTTCATATTCTAAATTGACTCATCCACCAATTTACCTTACCAGAGTCACTTCTTCATGCAAACACATACAAATTCAAACGCATCTGGAAACACTGAAATATGCACTTTAATTTATTTATATCCCGTGCCTTTATTTATGTTCATTTTAGAAAATATGTTTTATGTTTAAGAGGGACTAAGCTAAAACGTTATGCCCTTTGTACACTGTTTCAAATCCCTCAGTGAATAAATACAGACGCAGTGAATAAATACAGAATTCCAGTTTTTTGCCTTTTCTTCTTCAGAATCACTGAATTGTGATATTATCATTATCATGTATAAAGTTAGCCTGGCGAGCCAGACCCACATTAAAATGTAGGGTCTGGGCACTCACCGTTCGCAGTGCTCAGTCCGAGGGGAGGGATAATCAGTTGTCTTTCAAATTCCCTCTGCACGCAATAGGACAGCGGCAGCGCTATGAGTCCCATGCGTTTCCAACCAGCGGAGCTAGTTGGCTAGTTCAAACGTTTGCCAACTTAATAAAAGCTTAACTCGTGTCACACTGTTCGCCAGCAGCAACATCCATCTGATTTGTTTTCAAGTAGCAGGGAATTCAAGCCAAACCGTTGCAACTCTGCCATCAATCATTATGTTAAGCCCACCTAACGACTCTATACACGATTTCATTGGCCTGAATAAGTTTCGATTTCTGAAGCTCACAAGCCAACGGAGAGTTGCTAGACTAGCCCTGGCATCAAATGTAATTTGCTGCCACTAGGGGCGCGTCTAGATTTCTAGGCTAGTATAAAGTATGATGACAGTATTGATTTGTGAGTTACTCTGCAATTTCCACCCCTAATCCAAACACCAAGTCATCTCTTCGTAAAATATCAAGACTGGATTATAGTGGAGGGTATGTGTGTGTGTGTGTGTGTGTGTGTGTGTGTGTGTGTGTGTGTGTGGTCATATGTGTTAAAGCAGATTAGAAATGAGCACATTCCCAAATCCCCACTGAAACAGCACTTGAAAATGTCAGCCAGTGAAACAGACGAATTATTTCTCTCTCTGCAGACATAAAAAGAAAAAAACTCCACTAAATTCCCCTCCCCAAGGGTATGAAGAACACGAGAGTGAGAGAGAGAGAGAGAGAGAGAGAGAAAGAGAGAGAGAGACTCTCAAACCCGCTTTTCCATCAGGTGGCCCTGAAAGCAGTCCTGGCACCGAGCGTGCTCCGGCAGAGAAACTAGAAACGGAGTGGAATGATTACGGGGGCACAATGGCGCACATTCAGCATCTCCCGGGTCCGGCCATTATGGCTGGGCTTTGTCTGTTGACTCGGGGAAATATGAGCGGGCGTTTGATGGGGGCAGACATGGCCTGACTCGCCGGCCCAGGGAGAAAGGCAGCACTGTGTCCGGCGCGGGCCAAACATCTGATTGTTTGGAATTGCATTCATTTGAAAGGGAGGCAGACACAGAAGCAGGGCTGGGCAGAGGGCCAGTAGTGGCCATCCGGCTCAGAGAGAATGACAGCAGGAAGGGAGGGAGGGAGGGAGGGAGGGAAGGAGGGAGAGAGGGAGAGAGAGAGAGAGAGAGAGAGAGAGGGAGGGAGAGAGAGAGAGGGAGGGAGGGAGAGAGAGAGAGAGAGGGAGAGAAAGAGAGGGAGAGAGAGAGAGAGAGAGGTAGGGAGGGAGAGAGGGAGAAAGAGGGAGAGAGAGAAAGAAAGAAAGAAAGAAAGAAAGAAAGAAAGAAAGAAAAGACAAAGAGAAAGAAAGACTAACCCAAATGCTCAAACAAGCAGACAATCATACAGATCCTCTGGTATTAGTGCTGCTATTGTATTAGTCAGGTGATCTTCTGACCACCTGATGCCGATTCTGCCCTCTCAAGACTACACAAACATGGAGCCGCGTTCCCCAGTGCTTGGCCTGTGTAGATGTTTGGTATGCCTGCTTCATTCAAAGACAAACACAGGACGGTACCATCTTTCCATTAACAGTTTAAAGCCAATTATGGAAGCAGTTACGTTGGACAGATTATACATTATGGATGTGTAGGCGTATGCCATACCAGTTGCAGAACACTCTGGTAACACGTGTGTGTTTTTTTCTTCATTGGCACGGAGGCAGAGGGAGCAAGTGTTTGGGCGTTTGGGGAGGGGGCCTTCCTACTATTGCATCATAGGATGTGTGTTATAAACATAATATGGGGAGGTGATGAGTATGTGGTATCCATGGTGACAGGCACAACAGCCCCCACCTGCTCACCGTTCCTGGGGAGTCGTTGTCGTCTGAAGGCGCACAGAGCTGAGATCTTAAAATGCCACACCTCGGTCTGTTGTTCTTTCTTTTCTGTTTGACTGGAACTGTGCGATGTTTACTTCACAACTAAATGTTTTCACTGTAGTGCGCTTTGAGTAGCGCTCCCCACAGTAGCAACACTCCATAAACAGAGTCTATTAGGATTACTACAAAGGTTCTCGGAAGTGAGGCCCCTTGTCGACACAGGAAATAAAATGAACGAGGCATCTTCCTATACACGACTGAAGCTTAAGGGGCCGGACTGAACAGGTTAGGACAAGGGCAAACAGACAACTGGTGTTTCTGTGAGGTTAATTACACTTTTGTATGGCTGCCAGTGCCTCCTCTTGTTTCTGCATTAGCATCTAGCATTTAGCTAAGAGCTAAACATTCCTGACAAATGGCCAAGTCAATCTTCTTCTAATGATGGCTTTCAAGTTAGCAGCGTGGTAAGCATAATTCCCAATGAGATTGTGTGGTGGGTGGCAGCCCAAAGAGGAGAGGCAAATTCCAAAATGGAGGAGGTGAGGATTACCAGAAGAGGCCCATCAGCCTAAAACAATATTTCAGAGGCGCATAGCCGACTAGGTGTCACGTTCCACCACGACGGCTTCATGGCCTTGAAAATATCTGACTCGGCCGTGCGTTAACGCTACCAGGAGTGGAACATGAGGCTGTCCACACCAACTCAGGACGGGTCATCCTGAGCATCCGGCTCCCTAAAGTGTTTATCAATCAGCCTCCTCAGAGAGCGATAAATAATTGATTGGAAGCATTTCTACAGCAATCCAACGCTGTGCATCGTACTCATGCACAGCCTCTCAGATTGCAGCTAACTAAAGCGCGGATGTGGCCCGGAGCTGGACGTGAAGTGGCCCACGGGTGTCCCATAAGCCACTGTCAGGGCCGCATCGTCCAATCACAGCAGAGCTGCGGGGGCGACACCCTTTCAGAGATATGATCGCACTGACTCCGGAAAGGCACAGAGTGCGGGGACCGACGCTCAGCAGTTTTCAGCAGATCCGAATCAGAATCAGAGATGAGAGCCCAGAAAACAAAAAGCAGGAACATTGGCCTGTAGCTGTCTGACTCTGCACAGTACCATAGAGATCTGTGAGATTGCACAGTACCATAGAGATTTGCGAGATGCAGTCTTCCCGTTGTGTAGACATTTCATTCAGAACTACGGCAATAAGTCATCATCAATAAGTCAGGTTGTGGAGCGGACAGTCAAGTTTTTGTGCTGTGCTGTATTGGAGGTGAAAGTGGGACAGGAGCACCTGGCACGGGGGACTGGACTGAGCCTTGTAAAAATAGCAGACAGAGGATGTCCAGACAGATGTCACAAGGTTCATGCAAATAGAGGAAAGGATGGAGTAGGCGAGCGAGCATGTGTGTGTTGTTGACAGTTTGTCTTTTCAGGATGTTTGCAGTCACCTTCCACACAACAAACACACACAAAGACAGGGAAAGATGCCTGTGTGGGCTTGACGCAGGAGTTGACCGCTGGTTGAGGGAGACGGGGTGTAGATAGGTCCCAAGTGAGACCAATCCCCCCCCCCCCCCCCCCGTCTCCTCCCGTATGAGCGGAGCTCCTATCTCCTCCACCCCCTAAAGATCCAACATGTCCACCTCAGTGCCACTTATCTGCTGTTGCCATGTCACCCACACAGCGTGCCAAACAGGCCTTCACCACCAGACTGTCCTTCTGTCCATCTGTTTCTTTCTTTGTGCCACATTCTCTCTCTCTTTCTCTCTCTCTTTCTCTCTCTCTCTTTCTCTCTCTCTTTCTCTCTCTCTCTCTTTCTCTGTCTCTTGGCCTGTACCACACCTCCCTCGTCTCGGCTCCTTTGACTACGTGTCTCTTCTTTCACCTCACTCTTCTGTCTTGACTTCCCGTCTCGTTCTCCTCTCTCCCGCTCTTTCTGTTCCTTTCCTTCCGGTGACCTTCAAAGCTCTTTGAATAACGCTAACAGCAGCAGCCCACGTGGTTAGCTGCACCTCCTCCTGCTGCACTCCTAAAGATGCACCACATTAGTAAGGAGCGATGCAGTTACCAGTCAGACTAATGTTGTTGTTGTTGTTGTTGTTGTTGTTGCTGTGATATGGTTATCGTTTCAGTGTGATCTGGCGCGCCACTGTTTCAGGATGCTATTCAGCCATGCCGGTGAGTTGGAGTCTGTGTGTGAAAGTGAAATAAAATGCACCTCCCCACCCCAACGAAATCCTGAGCCCACCCCGTGGTGAGCTGCTCGTCACAGCCACAGGCTTACAAGCTGCCCGAGGCCCCGGTCCTTCCCCCTGCAGCCCTCCACTCCAACAATGGCGTCTGAATTACAGGGGCATTGTGTGGCTTTTGTGTAAGGGGGCCAGGGGGGGTTGGGTCAGGGGCCTCTGGGGTGGGTGTTGCCTTTTATTGGGGCCACGGTGAAAACCACTGTGGGTGGGAAAAGGCAGATTGGTGGGGGGTAGTGGTAGTTTGGGAGCTCAGAGAGAGAGAGAGAGGAGAGAGAAGGAGGTGTTAGCAGAGTTTATTAAACAAGAGACCAAGAGTGACCACAGATGGTCCTGTCAATAACCTCACACCCCGACTGCCTGCACCACACACACACACACACACACACCCTCTCCGTGGCACCAGTAGGGAGGACACTCGGCAGGGGTTACTAAAACAGATGGTAGGTGTGTGTGTGTGTGTGTGTGTGTGTGTGTTTGTGTGTGAGTGAGAGAGAGAGAAAGAAAGACAATAATGTAGTCTATTAGGAAACACAACAGGAAGAGGAAAACTGTGTTAGTTCTTTAAAACAAATACACCCAATCCACACACACACACACACAAACACACACTTGTTTTTTAATTTTTTTTTTAAAAAGGCCAAACAAATGATGACTATTACTACATCCATCATGAATAAATAACGTCTGTCCCAGAATGGAAAATTGTCTCCTCAGTTCTCCAGTTCAAATGGCAAAATTACATTTCCCATTGAACCATCACCTGACCTCACCACTAACCCGATCCACGCGGTGTCACACACACAGCGAGAGGCCGGACTCTGACACCCCACTGACCTCCAATCTAGATTAATACACCCTCCTGCACTGACTCATGTCACATTGCCGATTCATGCACCACCCGATGCACCGTTGCCATTAGCAACAGCATCAACGTTATTGGAACCTCTGACCCGACCCAATTAGCACGTTCATGGAGCGAACACGACGAGGGGAGGCAGCGCCGTGTCTGTTAGGTGCAGGAGGCATCACTTGGCATTTGGGTGATTAAAAAAAGCCTCCAGCTGTTTCTTCCAGTAGTGACAGATGACCGTGCCTGGTCTTTTTAAATGTTCTGCCCTAGACCTCAAGAAGTTTTTGAGAAGGCTTAGGTGCAAATGCTTGAATTTAAATGTCAGAGTCAAATACGAGAAAAATCAACCTTCGAGTGTTTATGTTGTTTGTTTATTTAATCTCTAAGTGAAGATTTGCCTTGCTCATTAATTTCCTTAATTGCCTTAAGATGCAAGTATTTTAGCAACTCTGACTCTGGTAAGAGGCTCTTCTGTGTGTCCTTGAGTACATTAGCAGCTCTCTCACACACACACACACACACACAAACACACACTGAGTTCATGCATGCGGGATCATGCTGAGGGGATCACAGAACTGTACATTTAGCACCTGAACACCATTTGGCCGTCTGTCTTATTCATTGGGACGCTGGTAGTCAGTATTCACTCTGCACAGCCGCCCCCCCCCTCCTCCTCCTCCTCCTCCTCCTCCTTCCTCTCCCAGTGAAATGAGAGACACATGAAAAGAAGGAATTTCTGTCTCTTCTCTCTGTCCTGAGGCTAAAACCTGAACTGGGTGTCAGGGGTGCATCCTTTTTCATCATGGGCCTGTTGTATTTGGCTCGGCAGGTGTGTGTGTGTGTGTGTGTGTGTGTGTGTGTCAAGGTCAGGAAATGAGGCAAATAACAAATTCATGTTGAATTCAGTATTTGTGAAGAGGAAGAAAGCTGATTTGTGAGTGATCTCTACGTAAGAACTCTGAACATGTGACTATAAAGAAGTGAAGTGGGTAGTAAAAATGTTTGGACATTTAACGGAGGTATGACGGTCATCCAGCCCAAATCTGATCTCTGTATTCACATAGCTGACCAGCCACTTCTTCTGCTGAGTTTTCTGGCCAACCGACCGACCGACCAACCAACCGACAGGCCAACCGACCGACAGGCCACAACACACTTCTCACGGGCGGATCACACACTCTTCACACCAAAGAGGGTCTGGCAGATGGCGGGTAACACACACACACACACACACACACACACACACACACACACACACACGTCTGATAATGGAACACACAGCGAGATGCGTGTTCCTCTATGGATGGGAGTCGGGGTCATCGGGTCAGAATTTATGATACTCAGGGGCAGGAGGCCTGTCAGCAGCCTCTCCGGGGGGGGGGCAGGGTGCCATGACACCCCACCCCAAAATGACACAAGAGCTTGGAGTGTGTGTGTGTGTGTGTGTGTGTGTGGCACTGACCAAGTAGAAACAAGCAGAGCTACAGTATTACATCTCCTCTGGCTGGCCAGAGGGTGGCAAAATAAAACAAAAACAACAGACGCCTCGCCCTGCCACCTGGCACTCGGTGAGGTCAGAGAAAAGAAAGGGAAGAGTGACAGAAGGATAGAGAGAGAGAAAATATACAGAGAGATACAGAGAGAGAGGTTGGTGAGAAATGGAGAGGCAGATTGGGGGGTGGGGGGGGGGGGTGGATAGAGGGAGAAGTAGAGAGAGAGTGCATGGTCACGCTAACATGATCGTGCGCACCTGCCAGAGGAATCTCTCTCAGCAGACACCCTGCCGAGGCCACACAGTCTCCAGCACTCACTTCCTGAGAGAAGCACGCTGCTCGCTCAGCGTCTGAGCTGCACACACCAGGACACTTTCACTGAAGGTCAGAAAGACAGAGATAGAGAGTGGGAATGAGGGAGGGAGAGAGAGAGAGAAAGAGGGAGAGAGAGAGGGAGAGAAAGAGAGGGAGAGAGAGAGAGAGGGAAAGAGTGAGAATGAGAGAGGGAGAGAAAGAGAGGGAGAGAGAGAGAGATAGACAGAGAGAGAGAGAGAGAAAGAGAGAGAGAGAGGAGCGGCAAGGGATGAAAAGGATAGAAAACATTTTGTTGGGTCACCAGCACAGTTTCACAAAGTGAGAAAATTGGGCCATTTGGAAGTTTGGTAGCAGTTTCTCACTGAAAGTTGTTCCATACCATGGGAATAGCAAAATCCAGCACACAGTGTCAGGATAGACAGAGATAAGCTACCTTATAGTTGCATAAATATAAATGCATTGAGACACCTATGCGCAAGCACACACACACACTTTCAATTTCTGAATGGTTTTATCCAGTAAAAGTGTTAAGAGCTTATGCAAGTTCTGAATGCTTGCGTCAGCTCTACTGGAGGATCTGCTGGCAGATTTCTGTCAGATAAAGGAAGAAAGAGATAGGGAGAGAAGAGAAGAGGAAAGGACAAATATGGGTAAGAGAGAGAGAGGGCTTAAAGTACAACTTCAGTCTAAGAACCACTTAGGATATATTATTGGAGGATAACAACTTGAGTTTTACTCAAAACTACTCGCTGTTTTGGTCTTTTTTTACTCTAAGTTATTATCTTAGTTGTCATCCAAAAGTAGTTCCTGGGTTGTTCTTAGACCGGAATTGTCCTTTAAAAGACCTCCTACAAAATATAAGACCAACAGAGAGAAGAGAAATAGAGAAAACAGCAAGTTTGAGAGAGAAGGGAAGACAGAGAGAGTCAGAGAGAAAGAGGCTGAACAGAGACAGCAAGACCAGGGGAAAGTGTAGCGGGAGAGATAGCACAGAGCCCACTACAGAGAGAGAGAGAGAGAGAGAGAGTGTGAGAGAGAGAGAAACTGAGAGCTGCTGCTGCATGAGTGCCTGTCTGTGTAGAGGAATCCCAGAGATGGTGCGTGAGCGGGACTGAGTGATGGAGCAGGCACCAGGGTTTGCTGAGGAGGCCGAGGCAGGCTCACAGACGCAGGAGGGGGTGGGGGGGTGGGGGTTCGGACACTGGCCCTGGTCCAAATCACTGGCCCTGGTCCAAATCACACATCCAAGAGTACCAGTATCTTTACACTCACGGAAGACCAGAGAGCCTCGGGGGAGCACACACAAGCCATCTCCGCCAGCACAATCCTCTCCGTCGCAGCCTCTGCATCTCACTCTGCCTAACGGTCACACTAACGCAGGCTCTGCATCTCACTCTGCCTAACGGTCACACTAACGCAGGCTCTGCATCTCACTCTGCCTAACGGTCACACGTATCTCCCTACTTTAAACAATGTCTGTTCTGAATATAAATGCATTTTAATGCCATAATTACGGCTTCTACACACAGTTGCGTTCAGTCAACGCATGCCAGTGGGTGTTCCCGATGGTAGCTATGCAAATTACTTAAAGTATAACCGTAATTTGATTGGCCGGTGCCGTCTGTCGGTGCAGCAACAGCTGAACTTCTCAACGCGAGCTACGGGAGAAACGCGACGCAACGGACCCACAATTCAGTTCGGCAACGGGTGACGTGAGCCCATGTAAAGTGAATGGGATGCGTCTCCAGCACTGCAACGCACGCAACTGTGTGTAGGAGCCGTAACTGACACAGAGGTGAAACCAAATTCCAGCATTCACATTCTATGCAGGACCCAGATGACCACAGAGGACGACTGAGATGTGCTTACAGTCTGCTTTGTAGAAACATTTCCACCATCACTTGTAAAGTGAGGTGAGCAGACCCATAGATATACAGACAGACATACAGGCGAATCCGATTACAATCTCTATCATAGGCTGCCTCCATGTCTCCATGTCTCCCTCTCACCACACACACACACACACACACACACACACACACACACACACACCAAAACAAACAAACAAACATTATTTATGGCCATCATAAATCACCTACACGCATATACATACATGGCCCTGCAGCATGTAAGCTCATTAAAAAGGTTTCCAGCCTCTTGCCAGAGTATTGGGGCTAGGAGGCTGGTGACTTCGAGGTCATCAATACCTGACATCCAGATTACTCAACCTTTAATCCCATTGCCTTACACACCACCACTTAGCTGCACTAATCCCAGGTGTCTTCATGGCACCACCCGTCAGCTCGCCTCATTCAGAACCATCTGCCACAAGAGCACTCACGGGTCTGGGGCAGGCGATAACCAGTCGGCTTTCTTCTTCACCGATATAGCAGCAGATACTAACACTGTACACAGAAGCATCACTGAAACCAACCGGGGAGGGGGACTTCAGAGGGGGGGAAGATTCATTTACAAACAAACTATTATTCCCTGGCTCTCAAGAATCTTCTATCTATTTACACTTGAAAGAGGACAGCAAGACAAGGAGTAGGTCACTGGGAGTCTGGTAAAGATGATTATGCAGGATGGTATTCAATTCATTTCCTCCTTGGTGTTTAGTTACTAGTATGTGGTCACCGTGGTAGCTATCACAGTTCATAGGGAACAGTTTGAAACAGCTCCGCATGCTGACAAGCAGAAGAGAATGAATGTTCCACTGGTGGGCTGTGCGCTGACCGCTAGACACTAGACATCCTCACTCAAATATACAGCCCTGTAATACATAAAAATAATTCTCACCTGTTCAAACCATAGACTGGTCCAGAATAGACTGTCCTGCTAAGCGAAGCATGACTCAAACTTAGTGAGGGTCAAGTTATACATATACAGGAACAGGCACAGCACTTGCCAGAATTTGCTGTGGTGACCACGACTGTTGATCTCAACAACAGTGTCATCGTATTATTATTACTACCATGCCTTTTCCTCTCCCTGAACTCGGACAAGAAGTTTCCACCCGTCCCTACAATGACTGTGTGACCGTGCATCATAGTACTATTAAAGGCCTGAGTCATCGCTAGCTAGGGAGGGGGTCTGCACATTCCTGTCAAATGGAGGCCTCAGTCCAAGCATACACAAGATCAACTCTCCCTCTCTTAGCATGCACACAAGGCAGTATTTCAAACGGCCACAATCCATTGAGGACGGTGTTCCTGGACACCAAAATCAACCCTCACTAGTTATATCAGACCAGCAATGGCTGATTTTCTATGCTGACTTCAGGAATGAAAAGGTTAAAATAAGAAAGCGAATGGGGGAAGGGAGAAATAGCGCGAGAGAGAAACTGCAGAAGTCTTCTATGGAGGAATGAAAGGATCAGTGGGGAAGTTAGGAAAACCTTTAAGCGTTTACAGTGTCTTGCCATCAACAGGAACTTTGCAACATTTCATTCCGTCTTGTTGGCTGGCCACACAGGCTACCCGCTCTGATTCAGACAGACAACAGTTCTTCGACTGGATTAAGGCTTTAAATAAGGCACAGGGTCTCTGCAACACAGCGGGGCATCCAGTGACTAAGCCTTTTACTTTTTAAAGATATTTCAATAGGAGTTAGTACATGAACGCTTTAGGCATTATAGGTCCAGCGGAATGGTCATTTAAACTACGTTCAGTCAGGCTGGGGCTGTCAATTCACGAAAAATCAACTCTACAAATATATTGGGTTCCGCCATACACTGCTGAAAATATAGACACTGCGCCTCTGAGGATGTTTGAAATGTCCCCAAAGGGCACGACTGCACAGCCAAGAAAATACCAGATGGAAGATAGTTTGATTTGAGAAATGTGAGACATTTTGCATAAATATGAGGCAGAATTGCCTGATAACATGTGCTCTCTTCGTTTCTTGCTTAATCAAATGTCTTTAACGTTAGAAAAATATTCATTAGGTTTCTGGATTCTTCGTGACGTGTTAAGGTTTCAAATTTTATAAATCGTATCTTACCTTTGACTTGACTCTCGTATTCCGCGATTATTTCTTTATCTTTCTTGAACTTCGGAGTATTAGACATTTTAAAGTTCTAGTGACTGCCAAAGGAGCAGCTAGTTAACTGGAGTTCAAAACTTGCCAACAATTCGTCCTACTGTCCGCCTAGAACAAGCGTTGCATCCCACCCGTTGAAAAGTGGCTACATGAAGAAAAAAGAAGTTCGTGTTTGTCTCACTGTTTTGAGACTAAAATCAACAGCCCCGATTGCTACTGAAGTCCATTGTTTTCCAGCCACGTTAGATGAAGCCGTCTGCACTCCCCGAGCCCCCAGAAATCTGTTATCAATGAAATCACGGAGAGGAACAGCAGCCGCCTGCAAGCAACAGCAGCACACTGAACGAGCCAGCCAATGAATTTCCAAATGGCACAACGCACTGTACACTCGATCGTCAATCAGCCAACTAGTCCTTTTAGAAGTCAGAAGAGTTCTTCGTGGAAGGGAAAATGACGCATAGGCGCAACATTCATTGTGTACTATGTCGTACCACTGTAGCGACTAACGACTGTGGCGAGGCTAACATTTCCTCCCGTGCTGAAAACCGCTGCCCCGTCCCACACTTCCCGTCTTTCGCCGTTGTTGCTCAGTCGGTCTGCAGCGCAGCTGTCGGATTGTCCCTGGAAATGGGAGGGATTGGAGAGACACTCGGCGGAAACATGGAATGGATTGACAACTTCTCTCACCAGTCGTTCTGAATAGGTTTTTGAATGAAATTCTCAAAGGGGTCTCCTAGAAATAATTCCCCTCTTGCTGCCCATTCAAGGCACTTTGCGGTAGGCTTAGGTTATTGTATTTTTGTCGATGCAATTATCTAACCGTTTATTAACCCTCGACATTAAAAAGCAAATAGTTGGCAAAAGTAGTCTGGGCTATGGCTCTCTTTTTTGGTTCCAGATACTGATGACTAACTGTCAACTTTGAACAGCCAGTTTGAATAAAAAAATAAATCAGACTTATTATGTAAGTATGATATCATGTGTGTGCAAGTAGCCTAGTCTTTTTCAATCAATAGCCTATCTACTTCAGATAACTTTGGTCATCAGGTGAGCATTAACTAGCCTATATGGTGTAGTGTACCGAGTGATACATTGTGAACTTTTCACATGACTGCACTATGACCAGATTCCTGCTATGCAAAGTAGGCCTTCGGCCGCGCTACAACCACAATGGAAAAAGTGCATTGGTGACACCTAGTGGTCACGTTTGAACAGTCACAGCACTTAAGCGCATTGGTTTGGATTTCTAGGGCCCTATCATGACATTCTAAAGCATAGTCACTAGTCAAAAGCTTATTCAAATTTAGTAGAATGTACAGTCCACATTGGGAGGGGTTTCGTTATCAAACGTCGAGCGCATGGCGCAACAAGGTGTTCCTAGGGTTTTTAATCAGTCATATGGGTGTGTTTGGGGCGTAACATCATTTAAACCAATGAGAATGACATCTGTCATTCCCTTTAATGGCGCAATTGCGCATAATGCGCGATGTCAAATAAATGCATCGGTATTTTGACATTCAACAGCGCATTTGAGGCTGCTTGCTAGACTGAATAGGCATTCCACTAAACCATGTTTACTAAAACCTAGCATAGCCTTCACGCATTTGCACTCGTCTATTATTTGAACTCATTGGCAAAGTGAAACTAACTTCACCAAGATGTTAGTCAACGACAAGACAGTTATATGCAGTTACTTTCACTATACATGGATTTCTATGCAACGTCAGAATTAAATGAGTTTTTGTGCTGAAAACTTCACCAATTCGAAATCACGATGGTTATAGAGAATGTTAAATATGTTAAATATCTCTAACGGAATGCATGTCTTCGCCAAAAATTACAAAATACGATGTTATATTAATAATGCAAATGAACGGCAAACTTTGAAATATAGTCTGAATTCATTTAAATGAGATGTTATTATCATTGAGACAACAGGGGTATACAAAAAAATCTGATTGTAGCTTACAGCAGCCTACTATTTAGGTTAAGTTTATAAAGTTGTGGCGGCCACCTAGCGTCTTCTGCCCCACGGCTGCTCGCGCATCTAGTTTTGTTGGTGAACGGAAACCTGTGAATTGACTGACAATGGGTTACTATCGAAAACATAGGCTGAAAAAAGCAACACTTACCCAAATATTGCTCAAATGACGAACAAAACAACATTTATCCTGCAGAGGAGTTGATATGTAAGGGATAATGGACGACACGGTGGTCTGTTCACAGAAGTTAATGCACGGTCGAGGTTGTAAAACGGCCCCGACGCGAAGCGGAGTGCCGTTTAAACCTCGTAGTGCATTAACTTCTGTGAACAGACCACCGTGGAGTCCATTATCCCGCTTATTCCACTGTTGCCACTTGCGTTGTGTTCATTTCCTGTTACAATTGAAACGTTTTAATCGCTAAAACTGTCTTGTTTGTAGAACTAATTTCTTCCGACACATCAACTAATTTCTCAACTCACAGGACAAACTGCCGTTACTAGTTCTAAATGGATGGTTGCTACGGCCAAAGGCCAGTCGTTAGTTCTATCTCTCCCGTTGTCAAGCGGGCGTATCCCAAGATTCTGATGAACTTTAGCTTTGAAACATCGCTATTTTACTTAGCCAGCTGTCATCAATCTAGCTAAAAGCCACTTCCATCATATACTACAATGTCGCAATGTTCTGAACGTCTGCATTTTACAGCTCAGATGCAACGTGACAGTTCATTTAAACTTCACAACGAGTTCGGCGAATTAATATACAAGTGTGATACGGCCAAAAAAATGGATCTACTTCATAGGTGTGCAGATAACATACGGTTAATGGTCGTTCTAAATTACGTAGGACAATGGGAAATTCAACCAAGCAGTGGAATAAGTAAGGGATAATGGATGACACGGTGGTCTGTTCACAGAAGTTAATGCACTGTCGAGGTTGTAAAACGGCCCCGACGCGTGTCTGTTCCTGTCTGCACACGCTTTAGAGTCTGAGTTATATCAGCAGGTGGAGAAGCTTTGGCAGCTAGATACCCTCCCATATCGTAGCGAGAAGCTGGTGACTCGATCACGGAGAGACCAAGAGGCCATTAGCTTGCT
This sequence comes from Alosa pseudoharengus, assembly GCF_046254945.1. NCBI lineage: Eukaryota > Metazoa > Chordata > Actinopteri > Clupeiformes > Clupeidae > Alosa > Alosa pseudoharengus. Next base: position 37,602,492 of record NW_027468565.1, on the reverse strand, counting down.
GGAAGCAAAGACCCAACGCATTGAGGTTGATGGGGTTCATCGATACGCCACACCCCTGCTGCGGGTCAGGGATATGCCTACACTGAGAGCCCCTCCAGAGGCCGTTCTACCCCTCCTGAGGGCAACGGAGAGGCGGCTCTTGAGGGACACGTCCAAAGCGGAGGCCTACAAAGCGGAGCTCAAAAAGCTGGAAGACTCAGGCTATGCTATCAAAGTTGACACTGAGACAGTGAAGAACAGCAAAGAGTCCTGGTTCATTCCCCATCACTTAGTGACACACAATGGGAAGAACCGAGTGGTGTTCAATTGTTCCTTTGGCTATAAGGATCAGAATGTGAATGAGCTCCTGCTTCCAGGCCCCAACCTGGGATCATCTCTGCTTGGTGTCCTCCTAAGGTTTAGGGAATACTCCACGGCAATCAGCAGTGACATAAAGGGGATGTTTCACCAGGTGCGGTTGCTGCCTGAGGATCGTCCCCTTATGCGCTTCCTCTGGCGAGAATTGCGAAGAGATTCGCAGCCTGACGTCTTTGAGTGGCAAGTCCTTCCCTTTGGGACAACATGTTCACCCTGTTGTGCAATCTATGCCCTCCAGCGGCATGTCCGCGACCACAGCCATGACGGGGAAGATGTCCGACAATCAGTGGAAGGACATTTCTATGTTGACAACTGGCTTCAAAGTTTTCCCACAATGAAAGGGGCCAAGAGCGTTGCCGATAAGACCAGGGCACTGCTGAGTGAGGGCGGATTTGAATTGCGTCAGTGGGCATGCAACCAGCCAGATGTTTTAAGTCACCTGCCCAAGGAGATCCGATCAGAGAGTGCCGAGCAGTGGTTAAACCACAGCGAAGTGGATCCCCAAGAGCCTGCGCTTGGGCTACGCTGGATGTGTCACACTGACACACTGCGATACAAGTCCCGATTGCTGAAGTCATCTCCCACCACGATGAGGAACATCTACAAGGTCTTGGCTAGCCAGTACGATCCCCTTGGATTCCTCACACCATTCACCACAAGGGCCAAGATTATTGTCCAACAGTTATGGGACAAGAAGAGGGAGTGGGATGACCCGATGTTGCCTGAGGACCTACTGGCTGCCTGGCAAACCTGGGAGGATGAACTCCAGCACCTAGACTGTATCTGCTTACCCCGCTGCTATGTTAGCCTTGACTTAGATCATGAACACAGTAAGCGAGATGTGCACATATTCAGCGATGCCTCAGAACGAGCCTACGGCAGTGTGGCCTATCTTCGAACCGAGGACCCTAACGGACAAGTGGAGGTGGCCTTCATAATGGCTCGATCCAGAGTGGCCCCAAGACGCCAGCTCTCCATGCCACGCTTGGAGTTGTGTGCTGCCCTCACAGGTGCACAGTTGGCAAAGCTGCTTCAACGAGAACTTACAGTGACGGTGGGTAAAGTTATCATGTGGACAGATTCCACAACTGTGCTATCATGGATCAAGTCAGACTCCTGTCGCTTTAAAGTTTTCGTGGGAACACGCATAGCGGAGATACAGGAGTTGACAGACAACCAAGCCTGGCGATACGTACCTTCTGGGGACAATCCCGCAGATGACCTGACACGGGGGAAGAGTCTGCAGGATATATCAGGCAAGAGTCGGTGGGCATGTGGCCCCCTGTTCTTGGGCTTACCACCGGACAAATGGCCATCTGATGTCAGCCTTCCCACTAATGACAACCCAGATGAGCTTAGGCGAGGTGCAGTCTGCCTGCTCACCAGTGTCACATCTGGTCTGGACTTACCTGATGCACAGCAGTTCAGCAGCTTCGGAGACTTGATTGCTGAGACAGCTCGACGCTTTCAGGGGGTGGCTGCAGGGTCAGGAGAAAGCCCAGCTGTGGAACACTTCAAAGAAGCAGAGGTCAGCCTGCTGAGATCAGCCCAGCTAGCCAGCTTTCCGGAAGAATTTGAGTGCCTTTCGGCTGGGAAAGCCTTGCCTTCTACCAGTCGCCTGTTGACTCTGGCACCAGAGTTTGACCAGTCCCTGCAGCTGATTCGTGTGGGTGGACGTCTGCGCAGATGCAGTGAGCTTGAGACAGACATCATCCATCCTGTGGTGTTGGACCCAAAGAATCCCGTAACCAAACTCATCATTCAGCAGACAGACCGGGAGTTAAAACATCCTGGGACAGAACGCCTGTTTGCCGAGCTGAGAAGGAAATACTGGATACTACGGGCTAGGGAGGTTATAAAAGGGCAGCAACGCCTCTGTGCTGAGTGCCAGAAGTGGAGGGCTCAGCCCATCATACCGAAGATGTCTGATTTGCCTTCTTCTCGCCTCAGACTGCATCAGCCAGCATTCTTCTCCACTGGCATTGATTGTTTTGGCCCTCTCCAGGTGAAGACTGGCCGCCGTATGGAGAAACGCTGGGGTCTGCTGTTTAAGTGTTTAACAACTAAGGCAGTCCACATTGAAGTGCTCTCCAGTATAAACTCTGACTCTTTCCTCATGGCCCTAAGAAGATTCATCTCCCGGAGGGGAAAGCCGATGGAATTGCTATCCGATCAGGGGACCAATTTCAAGGGAGGAGAAAAGGAGTTACAAGAAGCCTTTGCTGCTCTGCATCCCTCACTGCAGGCTCAGCTTGCTGCACAGCAGATCAAGTTTTCCTTCAACCCACCCTATGCCCCTCACTTCGGCGGGGCGTGGGAGAGAGAGATATGGTCGATCAAGGCTGCTCTTTATGCCAGCATAGGATCACAGTCAGTCACCTCTGAGGTCCTAAGCACCACCCTGATAGAGATTGAGGGAATCTTAAACTCTAAGCCACTAGGATACGTGTCCTCGGACGTCGCTGACGTGGACCCAGTCACTCCAAACCTCCTGCTGATGGGGCGGCTGGATCCTTCGCTCCCTCAAGTTATGTACCATGACTCAGAGGCACTGAGTCGCAGGCCCTGGAGAGTGTGTCAAGTATTGGCGGATCGCTTCTGGACACAATTCCTCCGACACTACCTACCTACGCTGCAGATCCGGTCCAAATGGCAAGCCGACACGTCACCACTCCAGCCTGGTACAGTGGCAATGATGGTCGACCCCCAGCTGCCCAGAGCATCTTGGCCTGTGGGTGAAATCACCAGAGTTCTCCCAGGAGCTGATGGACTGATACGCACCGCGGAGGTCCGTGTCAAGGACCGTACCTACATCAGACCCGTTAGTCGACTCATCAGGCTGCCGGCCATTCCCAAGGACGACGACCAGGTGTGAAGAACTGCAAATCCGCCAGCGGATTTGGGGGCGGCTGTTGTGAAGATCAGGGACATGGAGTAAATGATCTTGCTGAATAGCGCCTCCTAAAGGCCTAGCGGGGTATAGCAACGGAATGTTCAAAGATTCGAATATTCAAAGCTCCAAAGACACAGAGAGAAGTTAGTAACTGGTGGTGTTAGTTGAGAAGTGTTGTCAGTTGCTGCTGTGTTTGAATGTACTGTGTGCGTCCATGTAAATGTAAGTACAACAGTTAATGTGTAAGGAAATACTAATGCAGAGTAGTTGTTGTCTTTCAGTTATAATTATAAGTTGTAGTTTGAATGTCATCTTGTGGGAAATCTGTCATCAAGGAAGCTCTGTGCTAAAGACGCTAAGCTAGTCCAATGTTAGTTTGACCTTGATAGCATGCTAAGGCTACTCCTATGTGTCAATGTGGCTGCTAGCAGCTTAGCTCAAATTATGCATAATAGCTTAGCCTTAAAAGTTATGAGTAATATTGGACACATGCTGATGATGATGTTTATTATTTGGTAAGAAATAGTTGCTGATACTGTTACATTCTCACTTGTCATATTGTCTTGTTAGTCCACATTAGCTTTGCTACTGCTTTGCTGGTAGCTAGTGTTAGCTGTTATTGATAGTGAGCTGCTAAATGCTAAGTGCTTAAAGCCACAGCGTTGTATTGTAAGAATAACTGGCTATGTATGGGTAACTGATTTAAGCCTTTCTGCTTGTTTGCAGAACCACACACACACACACACACACGCATGCACGCACAGACACACACAGATGCCAATTGTATTCCACGCACATCTTTGACTGAAAGAATAAAGAAGTGATTTGAAGATTTATGGCCTGCATTCTGACCGGTGCTCACTCAGTGGTTGTTATATATTAAAGCCAGCACTAATAGCCCACTCCATTACAAATATACAAGTGTGATACGGCCAAAAAATGGATCTACTTCATAGGTGTGCAGATAACATACGGTTAATGGTCGTTCTAAATTACGTGGGACAATGGGAAATTCAACCAAGCAGTGGAATAACTTGTGACAGTGCGTCTTCAGCTGTGCTCCACATGTGTCTCTCGCCTTTCCCCTAATCACTTTTAACCATCATTACCAATTTGCAAATGATGGTGAATAACTACTCATCATGAGATGTAGGCCTACAGTATTTCGTAATATCTTTATTCTAATTATGTTTCCCATTGTAATCGTGCAATTTGTAATGTTTTGCATGGACATGCGCTGGTGTGCGTTCATGAATGATAGAAGGATGATTGGCAGTGCACCTGCCAATATGACTGTTGACAATGAGCTCTTAAAATAACATATAAACAGCTCGCCATAGACTTCTGACCAGGTGTACAATAGCGATTTTTAGACAATGCGCCAGGCCACTCCCTAGGTTGTTAATTGCCACACCCCTAGGCGCATTGTTTAAAAAATAAAACGTGCAAAATACCGAATTAAACTTTGCGCGGGTGGAAAACGAGTTTTACGCCTTGCGCCAGTGTGCAAAATACAGCCCCTAATCTATTTCAGTGTAGATCAATTTCGTGGCTCAGTCCAAAATGACTGAAACTACCACAAGAAATGACATGCAGAGTTTCTAGCACTTGCTGTTTTGTACACAAATGTATGTGGTTTCAGAATTTAAAGTAAATCCCACGCATGCATCTTGTTGCTCAAGGTCTTTGAACAGAGAATATATTATGCTTATGGTTCTTAGCAGACACGTTTGTCCAACGCACCTTACACTAATACACATTACATAAACATTAAAATTATAGTTAATAGTTAAGTCAAATGGCCAGCAACAAAAACTACCAATATTATTGATAGACTAAATAAAATTAACAAAATAATAACAATAATCATAAACATACAAACCACTGCTCTATAAGGAAAATTAAGTAATTAGAAACAAAGTAAATGGATAAGTCTTTAAAGGCTTTTTGAAGACCCCAAAACTATCACTAGAGAGAAGAGCATTGGGTAGGATAAATCATTCCACCCACGAGAAATCACAGAGATGAAGAGTCTCTACTGTGACCTCGTACAGGGACTGCAGAACAAGTCAATGCATAGACATCATTCTTTCTCATTAACAAATCAAGAGAAAAACATAAGTTATCAATTATTAAAAAATAATAATTTAATGTGCTTGTCATTTCTCTCTGCTACAGCTACACAACAATTCCAAACACAGGATTTGCTTTAAAACTTGGCACATGAAGGCAAATAAATAATAATAAGAAAAACATTGATTTGAATTAATGTCTGATTGACACATTTCAAAATGAATCAATGAATCAATGAATCATGCTTTACTTTGTTGATGACCGCCTTAGCATGTCAAAGACGATAGCACTATTTCTCAAAAGATTAAAATTAATTTAATGTAGTGTTAACCACTCCCTATCACACACTTACTTAATCACTATAGTTTTTATTTAGAAGAAAAACAGGACTCTTGCAATGAATATGAACACCAATACAACTACTTTAAACTGAAAACAAAACCATAATTAAAAAATACAAAAAAACATTTACAGTAGTGTCTACCCCTGTTTAGTAACATACTAAGCACTAAATAGAGTACCGTTTGACTATTTGCCAATACTGAGTATACTGAAAGGTGCTTATTATTCCTTGCTTGCGCTGTCAGTGTTAATCTGTAGTGTTGATGGAAGCTGTTGATGCACAATGCAACATGTAACAGCGGTGGGTGCAGTACGCTGACCTGAAAAGGGTTATATAAACAAATCATGCAAGCCATGTGGAGTAATCCTTGGGAAAATATTTTTTTCATAAAATGCTACTTATAAGGGATATTTTTTTCTGTTTCTCTGGCTGGCTAAAGTCAGATGGTTGTGTTATGTTGTTTGGCATGGTAATATCACATTACCAGTACGTATAAGATTTTCCCAAACAGGTACGGCGTTCCATTTAGTGTGCAATACACACACCCATACAGTTTCTGTGGAAGTTTCCTGGTTGGATTTACAATTGTGAATTTTTAGAAACAGACCATGTATTTCGGTGACGTCTGTCAGAAGACAATGTTATTGGAGCTTTACAAAAACAGTATGGTTTGCAGCAGCTGTATCATTGAGTCATTAAGAATATGTTTAATACACTACTGCTAAAAGTAATAAATGACGTGTACTTAATATTTTAGTGCTTGGCATGCAATGGAATCAAATTGACAAAATGACAGATTCCCCAAATACCCTCCCTCGCTCTCTCCCAAGCTGACCAGTCACCAGTCCTACCCTACAGCGCCCCCTAGCTGCTCAGCTGACTTTAAAGAAGGCCTCCTCCAGAACTTCGGTGAAGCGCTCCTTCATCTGCTGCCTGAAGCCGCTGTACCACTCCAGCAGCCTCCTCCTCCTCTCCTCCCTCTGGGCCTGGCTCATGGCCCGCTCCTTCTGCAGGATGGCCGGCAGCTCCTTCCAGTCCTTCACAAAGACGAAGGGTGCGCCGGCGTCCTTGAGAAGCCGGAGCGGGGAGCCGTGTCCCTCCGTGCACCTGCCTTTGGTCTGGACGTCCTCCACCACGGGCAGCGAGCCGGACGCACAGGCCTCGTAGATGCGGTAGCACTCGGCGTTCACGCCGACGGGGCAAAGGGTGAGCTCACTCTGCGCCAGTGCGGACTGGTACTGACGGAGGGACTCCGCCGTCTCCTGGGGCAACCACCTAACAAGGAAGAGAAGCAAAGGGCACAGGGTAGATATGGGAGAGAAAAAGAAGGTCACACAGAGACTTTGCAAAGTAATATTTTAGTATTAAAGCAAAATGACAGAAATTTCAGCCTCAGCTGTGCTTCATATGTGCCTTCGCTATAGACCAGGTTTTTTTGTTGGTCAGTGGCGTAATGCTTTTTAGATGGTGTAAGATAGCAATTTTTAGATAATGCGCCAGACCACAGCTTAGGTCTTAATTGCCACACCCCTGGGCGCTTTGTGTCATGAAAGAGAAGGGCATGGCGAAAAACTGTAAGATGTAATGGCATGTGGTGTAATGGTAAGTGTAAGATAGGTAAATGTTTTGCGTCGTGATAAGAATACGCTATGCACTTAAATGTAAATAATATAAGAGCAAACTTTGACTTAAACCAAGCTGTATGTCAATGCTATGCAAAACACAACCCAAGACCTCTGTGTATAACTAAATGCACAAATGTAGACCCTACAAATGCTTAAGCAATCTGAGGCATACTTCTCCCGGGCATTGGTGATGCACTCCTTCTCAAGGTTCTCCTGTTTCAGGATGGTCATAAGGGCCTCTCGTGAAGAGTTCTTGTAGACTGTTCCCAGAAAATTGCAGAGGTAAGGCCTAGTTGTGCTCACCAGTTGCGCACTTGGCATAATGACAGGGAAGTGTCTGTACCTAAAACACAGAGCAAAGTCAGAGGCTACATTAATTGATACCATCATAATGATAAGCTATTTGGCTTATAACATGACAAAGGTCTACTCATGACATGACAAAAGTCTGTGCAATTTTGAATAATATTATTCTACCATAGTGACTGACAACAGTTTTCAGTTTTAAATATAAATGCAAGTTAGTAATAATAACGCACATCATTATAGGCATGAGGACATATGTGCAGAGGTGAGCAAGACAGCACTTTGTAATAGTAAGACTCAATTATCAACATTCAGAAAATGTGACTGAGGTTAATGAACATGGCTATTCAGGCCTTGTGCTAAATCCCATCATGTGATGTCCAAATGTCTGAAACGGCAGAGTATACAGTATCTAGACAGCATGGACATAGAAGAGCAAAGGGTTCTTACGTAGCCACTCCAAGGGGCCACTGAAACACGTCCTTATCGTTGACCCACGGGCTGTCGTACACCAGGAACAGCACATCGATGAAGCCGCCATGGCGTCTGAGGTACGGGCTGATCCAGTCATTGGTGCACTGCTCGCTTCCCAGCAGGACCACGGCCACATGGGTCAGGGTGTGAGCCTGTACCAGGGCCTGTGCGTGCTGCAGCCACTGTGTGGAGTAGGAGATCTTCTGCTGCTCGCGCCCATTTAAAACCAGCACCACACTGTCTGTGTCAACAGGAATGTGCCCCTGAACCACAGCAGGGCCTGTATAAAAGCTGTGACACAAAGTGACAAGTAGAACAGAAACATCATCTTAGTACTTACATTTTTTAATGACACAGTGTAAGCTCAGCTGGCTATGCTATCAATAAAAGAAATATCACTTTAGCACTTTAAGCCTCTGGTGAGTTGTGCTGCCATATGTTAATATGTGAAGCAGGCAATGACAACGCTTTGAAAAGCACATCTTGGTGGAAGCAATAATCTGGTGTGTAAGCAGCAATCTGTTTATAAATACCTGAAATTGATTTTGCCTGACTGGATCTCCCCCTCTCTCCACTGGCCTGTTTTGTCAGTGGGATTCAGAGGACCCTCTAATATATGCTCCCATAAATAGAGGCCTGTGACAGAAAACACATTTTCATTTTCAAAAGTGCAACGGGATAAACAATGGGATCAAACATGTCTAAGCATATGAATACCAACTCCAATTTAACAACATTCATACCAAGTAGCCTATTCAACAAAGCTGATGATGCACAAGGCAACTTCTTGAACAATGTTGCTGGGCAGTGTGCCGGAGTATTGTTGTTTGGGCACGTTCCCATTGGTATTGCAACTAATGTTTTTCTGGAGAACTTTAATCATCAGTAGGCAGACTGTGATCATCCAATCAGAACACATGAAACCAATTAGAATGTGAGTTGGGCTGGACAGTATAGTGCATTGCTTGACTATGCTTTGATTAATTTCATCCATGTTGGAGGTAAAAGGCGAAATTACCTATGGCCGCTTTGCCCCAGATCTGTACTTTGTATCTCTTGGGTCTGCTTTTGGCAATTAAGTCTAAATGCTCCTTGAAAGTATCTCGTTTATGCTGGATGTTGATTTCTTCCGCCAAATCGTCTTCTTCCCAAGGGTTCCACTCCTTGTCCACTGTGGATGGATTCTGTGCATGCTTGGGGTCAATTTTCGCATCGCCTATACGCAAATATATATATAAATATGTAATTTCTTAATTTATCTTAACACTCCCCAATCGACCAATGGGTATGCATGTTTACAATGTTAACATATGGGCTACTTATTATCAAAGTCAATGTAGTGAACCATATTACATGAAACAGTGCGTCCTGACTATAATTAACTTCTCCGTAATAATAACATCCATTAGCTACTCTGTCAAATTAATTGCAGAAATAAGTATTAGATATATTTTCCTCATTAACCTACATTGGAAAGCAAGCTAACGTTGGCTGACTGTATTTGCATGATCTGAAACCTACCACCACCACCAGCAGACCCCTTTTTCACCACTCTGTGGACGCGAGACATAACCCTCTTACTGAAGAATACATTATATGCCGCATACAATGAAAATGCAACATATGCAGCTACAACAAGAACAACGATTTTTCGACGAAGAACTCTCATCATCTTTTCATGTTACCATCCTGCATACTAATTGCGTGCAGCGAATCTTGTTTACAATTTTGTCTAAAATCCTACTGACATAGGACCCATCAGGACCACTGACGTCATATTTTTGACTGCGGCCAGTCAATTTGCCTGCAAGAAACTCGTCAAAATGTCGTTTTAGGAAGACAAGTTAAGAAAATATTGAGTATATATCTGGAATATATATGTGTAAATTCAAAGATTGTTAAGGCTATGTTCGTTTTGAATTCACTCAAGGTTAAGGAAGATTGCATTTCCCAGGCAGGCACTCCTTGGTTATCTATATGTGTAGCTCCTCCCGCAGTATAGTCTGTGACGGAGTAGAACGTAAGCTCTCTACGAAGGTCGGTGTGACCGAACCGGTGAATTTTTATCGCTCGGGCAAAATGATGTCCCTAGCTTCTCGTTCTGGGGCTCTGGCCCCACACTTTCAGGCGACCAACGTTGCTGTAAACGGGACATTAAAAGCTTTAACAGCAGGAACTTTTAACAAAACTGAAAATGCGAAGAAAACCCTTGACTCCAAGACGAGGCCTTCATACGTCAACGGTATGGATCAGTTACGATTAACGTTATGGTTACCCCACCTTGGCTAGCTCTTAGCAAATTGAGTTAGGTAACTGATAAATAACGCAGTATATTTGTACTTTTCGTCTAGTTGGTAGGCTGAGAAGTTTCTGTGGACAAAAAGTGACATGTTATATAACGTTAATGTTACGTTAAATTATGTTATTAGAAATCTTAGGCTAATATCACCGACCTTGTTAAAGTGCGATAACAACGTCATGGCAAGGGTAACGTTACGGCTAAAATAAATGCTATTCAACGGCATTGTTCATTATGGCTACATACATAAAGGTACTAAACTAAATGTAGATGTGGTATATAACCCATGACATAACCGAGACTGATTTGTAAACTGTCTACCCCTGGTTAGAAATTGGGAGAAAAGTTGGAAGTGCTTGGGTGTGCCTTTGGATTCCGTTCACATAGCTGCATAGAAAATGTGTATTGTTGGTCTGATATACTGCATGAGTCCGGTAGATGTTGAAGATGTGAATTCGGTAGGAAAATCTATAGAAATTAAATAAAACAACTGGGAAGGTGGTCTCATCAATTAAAGGAAACACGCCAACATTTTGGGAAATTAGCTATACACCATCTCCCCCAGAGTTAAATAAGATGTTACATACCCTTCTCGTCTCTCTGTGTGAAACATTGTTCTAATTACATGTTGTGACTAATATGCATCCTATGTATCCGTCATTACCATCAGTTTTAATGATTTTAAGGAATTGTATTAGTCCTAGGTTTTGTTCTGCAGAGCATGTATCTTGTAGATTACGCTTACTTGCTTTAAATTTTGCTGTTATGATGACAAAGGAACTGTACGGTTGATTTGCTTTGCAGATTGATTTGTGTAGATTTGTTTGTATTTATCAAATGTCTATGGCTTTTAAAGGTTGCGCTGGAGTCCGATATGCCCACACAGACATCAAGATTCCAGACTTCTCAGATTATCGGCGGCCAGAGGTGATGGACCCTCACAAGTCCTCGCAGGAGAGCAGCGAAGCCAGGCGGACCTTCTCCTACATGCTGACCGGCGCCACTGCTGTGGTGGGTGTCTACGCAGCCAAGACAGTGGTGACGCAGTTCGTTTCCTCCATGAGTGCTTCGGCCGACGTGCTGGCCTTGTCCAAGATTGAGGTGAAGCTGGGCGACATACCTGAGGGCAAGAACATGACCTTCAAGTGGCGTGGGAAACCCCTGTTCGTGCGCCACCGCACTGACAAGGAGATCGACATCGAGGCTGCCGTGGACTTGTCTCAGCTCCGCGACCCCCAGCACGACAAAGACCGCGTCCAAAATCCTAAATGGGTCATCGTTCTCGGAGTCTGCACCCACCTGGGCTGCGTGCCAATCGCCAATGCCGGAGAGTTTGGTGGCTACTACTGTCCTTGCCATGGCTCCCACTATGACGCTTCTGGCCGCATTCGCAAGGGACCTGCTCCCCTCAACCTGGAGGTCCCTTATTACGAGTTCCCCGATGAAGAAACGGTAGTGGTGGGATAGACTAGCTAAGGCTCAAGACAGACTGATACTCCCTCTATGTGTGTGTTCTGAGTTGCCTGTGTCCGGCCAAATCTAAACTATAATAAATATTCTTTTAAAACACATACTGGTAATGCATCCTGTCCTACTTTCAGTTTTGCCAATGCGTCTTGTTCTACTTTCAGACTTGCATTCCATCTTTGTTAAAAGCATTTATGTTTCAGGCCAGTGTCATTGACAATGTATTTGACACCTGCACTTATTTTCCCCCTTGGTACCATTTGTTTGGGGATGTTTGCACACAGTAATCACACAGTAGGTGGAAGCGTAGTGGTTAAGAAGCTGGGCTAGCATGCAGTAGCCTGAAAAGTTGTGGGTTCAATTCAGGCTTCCACCGTTGTGCCCTTGAGCAAGGCACTTAACCAGAACTTGCTGCAGGGACAATGGCCTTGTAATATAATTCACACAATAAGTCGCTTTGGATAAAAGCATCTGCTAAAATGAATAATTGTAAATGTGATCCCGCCGGGTGCATACCTAAACATCCACACAGAGACACTTGTGAGAGGAGGTTATCTTACTCCAGTACCAAATGAATTCTGGAGCAGCTTTTTTGCGGTAGTGGCTATTTTCAAGATGCTTCCTCGAAGTGCAGTTGGCATTGTGCTGGTAGTTTTGTGATAATGTCCAGATAATGTTCTAAGCACATGTTAAGTCACCAGATCAAAAAGTAGGACATAAAATATGGCTGTTAAGAAATTAAGATGTTATCAGATATCCGACTGTAGGCTTAGTGTGTGATGGGCAACCTTAATTCTTACATGGTTAATGCAATATTTTTTTTTTTTAATCCTTGTGAATGAAATCTGAAAGTCTACAAATACATCTTGATTGCTTTGTCACAGCAAAACAATTGTCTCCATGTCTTAAGTCCACAGCTATCCCACAGCTTGCTGTTCTAATTTAGCCACTTAGCTGTGAGAAAAGACATGGGTGTGAAGTCCGTGTGCGTTATTCGCTGGCGCTACCCGAACTGGCTATGTACTCCGGTAAGAGAGTCGCTGCAACCTTTGGTTTCGTTCAACAGATTTATTGAAATCCAGTTCCAGCAGGTGAATAAAGTGCTTGTTGCTTGCAATGGTATGTGTACTTTGTGTGTTTAAGTGGGGGTGTGTTTATATGTGTGTGTGAGTGTGGTTTTCTGTAAATAAAGAAATACAGAATAAATAAATATAAATGGTACACAAAGAATATAACATACATAAATATACATATGTATGCACACAATATACAGACTAATGAGCACTAAACAATATTCACTCTGCAATATACATAATTACTATGCAATAAATAATTGCTGTGCAAACAACCAAAATGCTGAACAACAATGGGAATCAACAGAAACCAATGCAGTAGAAATCTGGAGTTGCACCGTGTCTTTATAAACATTAGCCACTAGATGGCACTCTAAGACCACGTATGGAGCATAACAGTAGCCTTCAGATCCAATAGTCATGTGACCGACTAGTGGCGCGAATATCACGATGAAATGTGCTTCCATTACTAAATTGGCAACACTATCGCGAGTGCAACAGTTGGACTAATACTCAGCAGAATCGTAATTCACAAGTGTACTACAACATTGTATGAACATGCATCCATGAATAAAGGCATTACTATTACTACTGAATGTTATATTTGTGCAACAGGTTACTAGCATTACAACAGACATGAGCATGCTATACTGCAACTGTAGGCTACTAAAGTAAAATACCGTCATGTTGACTACACAAAGCAAGATAAATCTAACACCAGTATGGAAAATGGTTGTACACTTACGTTTTCAATAACGCACACGGCAACACAACAGAACGTTTATATGATTAACGTGCAACAGTAAGAGCAGCTGTACTCGTGTTTGGCAACGAACTACAAAAGGAAAAAAGAGTATTTGCGCATGTGCACAATACGTGAGTCCAAGGAGTGACGTAGGCTCATCTGTCCAGCAGGGAGTTTTCCACAGCCGCCCCCGGATTCGTGGGACGAATGCGCAGTAACAGAAAGGTCGCTGCTGGGCTAGGGAGCGCTGGTATCTCCGTCGTCAGGCATCCTTGGGAGCTCTATCAGTTTGGCGACAGGACGTGTGTAGAGTTTGCCCTTGATGTCGATCTCGGCAGTGCGGACCTTGCCATCGTCGCTGTGGATGATCCTGGTGATGCGTCCAACCGGCCATAGCGCTCTCGGGAGCTGTGGGTCGACTACCATGACGACCGCATCCACGGCTAGGTCTGACGTCGAGTTCCGCCACTTCTGGCGTGGTTGGAGACCAGGAAGGTACTTGCGGGTGAACTGACCCCAGAAATGGTCAGCAAGTACCTGACTGTGTCTCCAGCGGCGGCGTCCTAGCAGGTCACTGGAACCGTACACAGCTTGAGGCAGCGAAGCATCCCGCCGCCCCATGAGCAGCAGGTTGGGGGTCACGGGATCAGGATCAGCAAGATCCGATGATGCATAGCCTAGCGGCTTGGAATTGAGGATTCCCTCAATTTCGATGAGGACAGTCAGCAGGACCTCCTCAGGGATGGCCTGGTCCTTCAGGATGGTTTGGAGAGATGCCTTTACAGATTTAATTTCCCTCTCCCACGTTCCACCGAAGTGTGGAGCCAGAGGTGGGTTAAATCTGAAAGTGATGCACTGTGTTGCTAGCTGTTCCCGGAGCGATGGTTCGAGTGCCTCAAATGCCTCCTGAAGCTCCTTGTCTCCACCACGGAAGTTAGTGCCTCTATCGCATAAGATCTCGAAGGGTTTCCCTCTTCGAGCGATGAAGCGGCGGAGAGACAAGAGAAATGAATCTGTATCCATACTAGGCAGTAGGTCAAGATGAACACACCTAGTAGTGAGACACTTGAACACAATGCCCCATCGTTTCTCCTGTCGCCGTCCTATCTTGACCGTATATGGACCGAAACAGTCCACACCAGTCGACCAGAATGGGGGCTTGTTGAGTCGGAGTCGAGCCGCTGGGAGGTCTGCCATTTTAGGTATCACTGGCTTACTGCGCCACTTGCGACACTCCACGCACTGCCGCTGGTGTTTCTTGATGGCTTGGCGGCCTCTGAGGATCCAATAGGTCCTTCTGATCTCTGCGAAGACTCGCTCAGGGCCTGCATGGAGTAAGCGATCATCATAATCTTGCACCAACAGCTGTGTAATGGGGTGATCAGGCGCAAGAACAATAGGATGAACAGTGTCCTCAGGCAGATCCTCAGCTTTACGGAGACGACCCCCAACTCGGATAAGGCCCAGAGTCTGGTCATACTCTGGTGAGAGTGGACTGAGACGACTGGTAGACCGGACAGTGTGAGAATGCTGCAGGGCGTTGATTTCCTCTGGGAAGCTTTCGCTCTGTGCTCGCCTGAGAAGGACTACCTCTGTATCTAGTCGGTCGGAAGCAGACATAGGAAAAGCTGCCGCCCCATGAAGGGACTGGTGAGTAGCCTGAAGTAGGTCAGACCAGTTGTTGTACTGTGCTGGGTCAGGAGCAGATGCATCGAAGACAGTGAGCTGACCGCAGAATGTATATTTCCTGAGCTCACCTGCATCTTCTGATTTTATGGTGTGGGTAGCTGGCCATTGAGCAGGGTGAGCATACAGGAAATCAGGTCCATTCTTCCAGCGGGTAGGTTGTGTCATCTGGTGTAGTGACTTTCCCCGTGTGATGTCATCTGCCGGGTTTTGCTCAGATGGAACATACCTCCAGCTAGTAGTATCTGTGAGATCCTGTATTTCGCCTATACGCGTCCCAACAAACACCTTATATTGAGACGAGTCAGACTGGATCCAGCTGAGTACAGTCGTAGAGTCTGACCACATAGTAGTCTGCCTTATAGGTATGGTGAGCTCAGTATGTAACAGTTTGGCTAGTTGAGCTCCAGTCAGTGCAGCACTGAGCTCTAAGCGAGGCATGGAGAGCTGTCTCCGTGGAGCAACACGAGATCGGGACATAACGAATGACACGTGCACCTGTTCTTCATTCCCTTCGGCACGCAGGTAGGCTACAGATCCATACGCCTTCTCCGAGGCGTCACAGAAAACATGCAAATCCACAGGAGAGTGCTCAGGATCAATGCTGACTGGCATGTAGCACCGAGGCAGGTTAATGTGATGGAGATGAGATAGCTCGTTCTCCCATGCTTGCCATACAGAGAGGAGTTCACCTGTGATGGGCTCATCCCAGCCTTGCTCATTCCTCCAAAGAGCCTGGATCAGAACTTTAGCCCGCGTGGTGTAGGGGATAATGTATCCGAGTGGGTCATATTGAGATGCCAACACTCTGTATACATTTCTCAATGTGGGCTCAGTAGCTACGGCTTGGCGGTGCTTGTAACCAAGGGTGTCAGATGGGCAGTGCCACCGGAGACCTAGTGTCGACTCCTGGGGATCAGCTCTGTCTGCAGTCAGCCATAGCTCGCAACCCTCTGACCTTGCCTCTGGGGGGAGATGAGCGATGACCTCTGGTTGATTGCTTGCCCATTGTCTCATATCGAATCCACCAGCAGCGAGCAGGACTCTCATCTTGTCAATAAGCTGTTTTGCCTGTGATGGGGAACGAAGAGACTGCAGGCAGTTATCTACATAAAAGGCATTGATAACAGAGTCCAGTACCTCTTGGTTGCCAGAGCTGTTGTCCTTGGCGTGCCGTTGCAGTGCGTATATAGCACAGCATGGACTGCAGGCAGTGCCAAAGGGTAAGACACGCCATTCGTAGATATCAGGGTTACGTCCTCTCTCCATATCCCGCCAGAGGAAGCGGAGCAGTGGTTGATCCTCAGGAAGGAGCCTGATCTGATGGAACATCCCACGGATGTCCCCACTTATGGCGACTGGATACTCCCTGAACCTGAGGAGCACACCCAGTAGTGGTGAACCGAGGTTAGGCCCAGGAAGCAGGATGTCGTTGAGGGCAAGTTGCTTATATTTGAATGAACAGTTAAATACCACCCTGGCTTTTCTATTGTGGTGAACAATGTGGTGAGGAATGTACCACGATTCGTTAGATTGGTTTGCCTCGTCACTACTGATCTTCACAACGTACCCAGCATTTACCAGCCTGTGTATTTCCTCATTGTAGACCCTGGCTAGATCTGGGCTGCTGGCCAAGCGCCGCTCAGTAGCTCTTAAGAGGGGCATCACTGCAGCTGGAGGAGCATGTAACCTGGGTGCTGCTGCTTTGCGTAGTACAGGTGTAGCGTAGCGGGCAACTCCATCTACTGTGACCCGAATGGTTTGTTTCTCCAGTGTGTTGATGGCTACCTGGTCCTGCTTGGAACGAATAGCCTCCTTTTCAGATCTGTATGGCAGTGTATCAATTTGCCACAGCCTTTCAACGTGCTGATAAAGGTCTTGAGCAGGAGACAGGAATGCTGTGTGCAGGCAGGAGGCCTCTCTGGTGGGGTTCTGGAGGAAGTTGGTAGGTCCCTGTATGGCCCACCCTAACAGTGTGGATATGGCCACAGGGCCACCTGGAGGTCCCATCCGCACAGGGCATACTGGAGTGATTAGATGGGGATGGTCGGAGCCAATGAGGAGCATGGGCTGTACTCTATTGAATCCATGTATTGGTACTCCACTCAGATGGTCATATCTCTTCTTAAGGGACTCCACTGGGCATGTCTGATCGGCAAGGCTTAGCTCATCTGCAGTGAAGGCGTGATGGATGTGGTATTTCACCTGTGTGTTGGCTTGAGGCGACACCTCAAATGATACAGAAGCACCTTTCAGCTTCACAACATCCTGTCTGATGGTCCTCAGAGGCAATACTTCATCCTCCTTGTAGAGACCAAGATGTTTGGCGGCAGCAGGAAGGATGATGGTTCGTTCAGAGCCGTCATCCAGTACGGCGTGTGTATCCAGGGTCTTGTCTCCATTGTGGAGCTGAACAGGGACGACTTTCAGCAGGACACGACTGGAGTGGCTAGCCTGGCCCACATACACCATGCTGGAGGAGGTACTAACGGTGAGGATGCTCTGATTTGCTTTAAGTGCAACCTCATGTAGGACAATGAGGTGTTGCTCATTACAGGTGGAGCATGGCTTCTTTAGGGTACACGTCTCTGGTTTGTGTCCACGGCCACATCTCCAGCATTTGCCCTTCTCCTTTACCCAGTTAGCCTTCTCAGATGTGTTAAGCTTAGCAAACTCAGCACAGGCACTGAGGTAATGTTCCTGGTTAGAACAGTAAGGGCAATATGGCTTAAAGCGCTCTCGCTTCTTTGAAGAGGACTGACCTGGCTTGGAATTGGCTGTAGATGTGTCAGGGCTATGAGGGGACTCAGAAGTCTCTGGTCGGTTGGTGATGTAGACACTGGCAGACTTAGACTTCTGGGACCTTGTTGCCTTGTCCTTACGCTCTATCTGTGCAGGTTCCACCCTGGATGCATCAGTAGCTCTCCTCGCTATCTGTATGGCTTGTGCCTTTCTCTCCAACCACACAGCAAAGTCAGGAAGTGTATATGTACTATCAGTGCCACTGCAGATAATCCCTTGGGATATACAGTACTCAGCGAAGCGGTCTCTGTAGTTGGCAGGCAGCTTACTAAGCAGAGTGTCTACGTGGGATCCACATCTCAGCTCAGCTCTGGAGGGACCATCCATAGTGCCTAACAGGCCCACTAAGGTACTAACAGCAGATGAGAAATCCTCAAAGGCTTGAGCTTCACCTGGCTTGATAGGAGGAGAGTTGAGAATGGCCTTCAGCTCTCCTTGAACAAGCTGGCGTGGCTGGCCATAACGCTGTTCCAGGGCTTGCATGGCGCTAGTGTATGGAGTTGGATCGTTCACATACCTCTTCGCCACCTGATAAGCATTTGGCAGTTTGAGGAGGTCTAACAGCACCTGATACTTATAATCCTCTGATAAATGCTTATGTGGGCCAAGCACACTGTCCAATCCTTTCTTCAGCATTATGAAGTCACTCTCCTTACCAGTACTGAATGGAGTCAGTTTAGGCTTCGGAATGCCATATGAAGAAGCGATGGCCATTTCCAGGATGCCTGGGACGGCAGGACCTGCCGGTGGCATGGCTGGTGCATAAAGCGCAGCTGGCTGCATTGACAGTGGTTGCCCTGGTGGAGGTTGTGCATATGGTGGATAATAGCTGGCTGGATAAGGAGGATAGGCAGAGGGAGGCTGGTAAGGCTGGTACTGTAGTGGCGGAGGAAAGGGATACTGCAGATGCTGAGGATGAGGATTAGGAGGCTGGAGATGAGGTCGAAGCATATCGGGCTGGGCAAGCGGAGCCTGATGTAGGGCAGACTGTGGCACAGACCGTGCATGCAGAGAAGTATCCTGAACAGGATGGAGTGAAGGTGGAGAGGTAGGGTGAGCGGGTGCATCATGATCCATAACTACCCGTGGCCTGGAAGTAAGGGCTGGCAGGGTATAAGTGGATTGACCTTGTCCATGTTGTTCTCCGGTCTGGGCTGGCATGAGGTTAGGCTGCTGTGACGAGAGACCCAACAGGGGTTCTGACTGCTGGAGGGGCTCTCTGACACCTGATGTAGTGTTCCGCGGTGGACTGTGAACTGGGGTTGACCAGTGACTACCAACAGGGCTGCCTAGATCTAGCCGAGGCAAGCTGGAGTACTGTGGAGGATACTGAGTATAATGTGGAGGATAAGCTGGGCAGCTTTGAGGGTAAGGGATGCGTTTAGCACTTTCCATTGTAATCTGCAGCTCCTCCAGTTGTTTACTCATGTCCTTATAACGTGCTTCAAGGCGCTGCCAACGTTCCTCTTCGCTAATCCTATGCGGGATCTGGTTGGGCGTGGCGATGTCGACCTGGGCTCGATCACTACGCAGTAGACTCTCAGTAGCCTGACGGAGGGATCCCTCGAATGGCGGAAGCTGTTTGGCTCGATAGCCAAGCTCGAAGTCGGCGAGATACCCTGGGAGCTGCCTGACTCTGCTGGGACGAGTTTGGACATCTGGCTCTCTGTCGTAATCCTTAAAGGTGGCCATAGCGCAGTGGGGGGGTGGCGGGGGGGCAATCCGGCTCGAAGGACCACTTGTGAAGTCCGTGTGCGTTATTCGCTGGCGCTACCCGAACTGGCTATGTACTCCGGTAAGAGAGTCGCTGCAACCTTTGGTTTCGTTCAACAGATTTATTGAAATCCAGTTCCAGCAGGTGAATAAAGTGCTTGTTGCTTGCAATGGTATGTGTACTTTGTGTGTTTAAGTGGGGGTGTGTTTGTATGTGTGTGTGAGTGTGGTTTTCTGTAAATAAAGAAATACAGAATAAATAAATATAAATGGTACACAAAGAATATAACATACATAAATATACATATGTATGCACACAATATACAGACTAATGAGCACTAAACAATATTCACTCTGCAATATACATAATTACTATGCAATAAATAATTGCTGTGCAAACAACCAAAATGCTGAACAACAATGGGAATCAACAGAAACCAATGCAGTAGAAATCTGGAGTTGCACCGTGTCTTTATAAACATTAGCCACTAGATGGCACTCTAAGACCACGTATGGAGCATAACAGTAGCCTTCAGATCCAATAGTCATGTGACCGACTAGTGGCGCGAATATCACGATGAAATGTGCTTCCATTACTAAATTGGCAACACTATCGCGAGTGCAACAGTTGGACTAATACTCAGCAGAATCGTAATTCACAAGTGTACTACAACATTGTATGAACATGCATCCATGAATAAAGGCATTACTATTACTACTGAATGTTATATTTGTGCAACAGGTTACTAGCATTACAACAGACATGAGCATGCTATACTGCAACTGTAGGCTACTAAAGTAAAATACCGTCATGTTGACTACACAAAGCAAGATAAATCTAACACCAGTATGGAAAATGGTTGTACACTTACGTTTTCAATAACGCACACGGCAACACAACAGAACGTTTATATGATTAACGTGCAACAGTAAGAGCAGCTGTACTCGTGTTTGGCAACGAACTACAAAAGGAAAAAAGAGTATTTGCGCATGTGCACAATACGTGAGTCCAAGGAGTGACGTAGGCTCATCTGTCCAGCAGGGAGTTTTCCACAATGGGGCCAGTGTTATCTTATGACAAAAAGGTAATTATAGATAGTCTGGCTTTCACCAGACCAAGCTCAATATTTTAAGATTGAACATTGGTCTGGGGAGTCCGCTATGTATTTTCTACTGTACAAGAGGCGTGATCAACAGGCATAGTTCAAATGACTACGCAATTGGATAGTCATTCACCAATCTGACCAACAAACCGGGTGAAATTTGCAGAGCGATGCGAAAACTCCATGCAGGCTCTCCCACTATCGTCATTGTTTTAAACCTGCCAATAGTGCGCCAGGTGGATAAGCCAGCTTGTGATTGGTCCCGGCGAAATTGTAACAGAAGCAGGAGAAAAAGATGCATAGGTTTCCAGCCTGATCTGCAGGGTGAAAAAGAAATTGGCTGGTTCACCCAGCCTAAATTATAGATAGAAGCCTAGAACCACATTAATCCATAGATTATAGACAGTGCTGTCCAATACCTGCACTGAATGTTTGAATCTGTCTTCTACTCTGAATGAGTATGAGTTAAGGTCATGACATCTACACACATGATTTGAGTCTATCGGATCGTTTCTGATCAATGGTATGGCTTTTCCAAACTTTCTGTAAGCCTTTCATAAGCTTCATAGTGGCATTTCCTAAAGTGGGAGAAGAATTGTTGCATCTCTGTGGTGAAAAAGCGTAGGTTATGGGAACTAAGTAATCTAAGGAATTCCATAGACCCCAACCTGAGGCATCTCCCACAACAAAAGCAGGACAAGTGTTTCTGAACTGACCTGGACTTTTGTTAGTTAGATGATGTAAGTCCAAAGTTTACACGTGCTGCCCATGGCCTTTTTACTAATGTTATTATAAATGTGTTGGATAAAAGTGTCTGCCAAGCAAAGGTAAACAAAAGCACAAACATGAGCCCTGAATAACTAATGTGGAATAGGCATATGGGCTAAGCAAAAAGTATACTTATAGGATGCTGTTGTTTTTTTCTTTGTAGACCGTAATGTCTAAGAGTCTAAGTCATTTGGTCTGATTTGGCCAAGACCAAGATATGGAAATGATATGATGAAAACCATTTGGTCAGCTTTATTTTCTCACACATTGAAATTAAAAATGTTCAGCACTCCTGAACTGCTGTCCAATTGGTCATTCATCCAATCTCATAAAGAAAGAAATATTTGTAAATCAGGGAATGGCTATAATAAACACTTTGTTGAAAATGCCCATATTTACAGTTAAGACAATAATTGAAAGGTTCTTATCAACTGGAAATGTGACAAACATGCTTGGACAAAGACCCATGGTTATCTTGCTCCAACGCACATGGAGGACGGTAAGATTCCATAAGAACCACTGTTTGAGTTACAGAAAAAGGTATCATCTTCGGGTCACCAAGTTCCACAAAAAATCTTCAGTGACCTCACTCCTAATAGGTTATTCAAAGGGCATGCCAGGTAAAAGCCTTTCCAGTCATTTAATTACAAATGTAAACGGCAGGAGTTACTGAATATACAGTGACTTTATCTGGAAGTGTGGTCCAGTCAGATTAAATTAAAACGGCACTCTTTGGCAAGAAACTCTTTAAGTGGGTTTGGCGGAGGCCTACATAGATGAATGACTATACTGAAAGGAAGCCCATGCCTAATAAGAATTGTGGTGGAGGGGCTGTGATATTGTAGGGCTGTTTTTATTCCAAAAGACCTTGGGAACCTTATTAAGGTGCATGGTATCATGAACCCCCCAAAGAACCTGAACATTTTCAGAGGAAATCTGTCAGTCTCTGCCAAGACACTAAAAGTGTGTCCTGATTGGATCATTCATCAGGTCAATGAACCAAAACAAACATCCAGATCAAAACAAAAATGGTTTACTGAACACAAACTCAAGCTTTGGCCATGCCATCTCTGTCCCCTGATCTAAATAAACAGTGGGGTGAGTCAAAGAGGAGAATGCAAGTTTAGACCTAGGAATCTGGACGATCTGGAGAGATTTTGCAAAGACGAATGATCTTAAATCCCTTGCTTTGTATTCTCCAACTTTATGGGGTGTTATAGGAAAATATTACAAGCAAAGGGAGGCTTAAGCAGGGGCGCCAATAATTGTGAGCAGCGTGTTTTTGTTAAAAATGTATTTCTTTTTGAGACTTTTCTTTTTCTCTAAATAAATTTGCTTCCCTTCAAGGCTGGATTTTTCTTACCTTTTTAATACCTGTTTTAGTCAACTTTAGCAGAGGTGGCAATAATTATTCTGGAGGGTACTGGGCTTCACACATACACATCAGTCACATTTAGGTTAAAGGCTTTGGTGGGCAGCTCTTAAAGGGATATTCCACCATTTGGGGAATTACACTCATTTTCCACCTCCCCTTGAGTTAAACAATTGATTTTTACCTTTCTCCAGTTCATCCAGCCGTTGTCTGGCAATACCACTTTTAGCTCCAGCCTAGCATAGATCATTGAATCGGATTAGACCATTAGCATCTCACCAGCCTAGCATAGACCATTGAATCGGATTAGACCATTAGCATCTCGCCTGCTAGCATCACGTTTAAAAGTGACTAAGATTTCCGGTAATTTTCCTAAAACTCCTCTCAAGTTAGAAAGTGTTTAAGACCAACGGAAAATGAAACGTGGCGATTTTCTTTTGATTAGTTTGATTTGACACAGAACTATACTCTCATTCAGGCGTAATAATCCAGTCACTAACCAATTTGTCTGCTGCAGCTCAACCTAGCTGGAAGTTAGCCTACGGGACTATTTTCAGGTACTGCATGATATCATTGTGCTGCTGCGACCATGGTGTTCCTTGATTATTACACTGGAATGAGAGTATAGTTTCATGTCAAATCAACTTGTCCGAATAGCCTCCCAGAGCTGCTGCTTGGATGTGAACTGCCTCCCATCCTCATAGATATTTTGCTTGATGATGCTCCAAAGGTTCTCAATTCACCTCATTCACCCGGCGGCCAGAACGAGGCTACAGGGTACACTTGCCATTACACCTCAGTCCAGCAGATAGTGGAGGTAATGCACTCTGTTCGTTAACTGACAAACAAAACGTACTGAAGAAGAACAGGCCAGCAAACCCATAGATAGAAAGCTAGATACCGCATTGGCAAAGATAATGAATGCGTAGCAAGATGGGTCGTCCTAGTTCATGTCTATGAGGGCAAAGTGGAGTTCAGTCAGAGACGGGCTCTGGTTCAGTTCCCGCCTGCACAGGGGCGTGTCACTGACGTATGACTTACGTTTGAACGCCTCGGTTCCACGCTAGACAAGCCGGAGTACAAAATAAACTTGGTGTACACCTTCATTAATGTTGATTTTCTCCCGACTGGAGGGTCATACTATCACAACATTCTACTGAAATAGGGAGGAGGGTTTGGAGATCATGATACCGTGTCCGAAATGTGCATCCATTGCTCAGAAAAAATAAGGCTTTGACAAATTCTGGGAAATTCTTGGATTCTGCCATAGACCTCAATGTTAAAAACAGAGCCCGACTACTGCATAAATGTGTGGGGGCGTGTACTGCTACCCTATTTGCATACATTTCCAGGGACAGGAAATGGCCTCTCATGAAGTATCTTCGTAATCAACCATCTTTGGCATTGGGCTCCAGCACGTATGTAAATAGCGACGCCATCTTGGTGGGGGCAGCAATCACTGGAGGCAAATGGAGGAGCATGTGACTCTGACTGGAAAGCAGACAGGTGTTAGCCTGACGAGCCAGACCCACATTAAAATGTAGGATCTGGGCACTCACCGTTCGCAGTGCTCAGTCCGAGGGGCGGGATAATCAGTTGTCTTTCAAATTCCCTCTGCACGCAATAGGACAGCGCTGAGTCCCATGCGTTTTCCCACCAGCGGAGTTAGTTGGCTAGTTCAAACTTTTGCCAACTTAAAACAAGCTTAACTCGTGTCACACTGTTGGCCAACAGCAACATCCATCTTCTTTGTTTTCAAGTAGCAGGGAATTCAAGCCAAACCGTTGCAACTCTGCCATCAATCATTATGTTAAGCCCGCCTAACGACTCTATACACGATTTGATTGGCCTGATAGAGGTTTAATTTTTCAAGCTCACAAGCCAACGGAGTTGGTAGACTAGCCCTGGAAGCAAATGTAATTTGCTGCTGCTAGGGTGCGTCTAGATTTCTAGGCTAGACAGGTGTCTGTGATTGCCTGCAAATGTTGCCCATAGACAATAAATGTGCTGCCCCCACCAATATGGCGGCCGCGTTTACGATGCCACCTAATAGAACTCGACAGTCAATGTGGTATCTAGCTTTCTAATAACTATGAGCGAACCCTTCTTTTTCAGAAGAAAAAAGGAGTGCATTACCACCATCTGCTGGACTGAGGTGTAATGGCAAGTGTACCCTTTAGCCTGTTCTGGCCTCCGGGTGAATAAGGCGAATAGGGTTGAGGTCAGGGGAAGATGGAGACCACACCCATGAGTTTCTCTCCTTTTATGCCCATAGCAGCCAATGACCCAGAGGTATTCTTTGCAGCATGAGATGGTGCATTGTCATGCATAAAGATGATTTCGCTACAGAAGGCCTGGTTCTTCTATTTGTACTACAGAAGAAAGTGGTCAGTCAGAAACTCTACATACTTCGCCGAGGTCATTTTCACACCGTTAGAGAGCCTACCTCTCTCCCCATGATTCCGACCCAAAACATCTCCGTCACCTCCTTGCTGACGTCTCAGCCTTGTTGGGACAAGGTGGCCATTGACCAACCATCCATTAATCCATCTGGACCATCTTGCACGGCACTCATCCGTAAACAAAGCAGTTTGAAAATTAGTCTTCATGTATTCCTGAGCCCACTGCAACCGTTTCTGCTTGTGTGCATTGTTTAGGGGTGGCCAAGTAGGTGCATGCACACTTGCAAACTTCTTGAGGATCCTACACCTTGAGGTTTGCGGGACTCCAGATGCACCAGCAGGTTCAAATACCTGTTTGCTGCTTTGCAATGGCATTTTAGCAGCTGCTCTCTTAATCCTGTGAATTTGTCTGGCAGAAACCTTCATTATTATGCCTTTATCTGCACAAACCCGCCTGTGCACTGAATCAGCGCAAATTTCTTCACGATGATCACGCATACGTTTTCGGGAAATATCCAATATTTTCATACCTTGTCCAAGGTAGTGCACAATGTCACGCTTTCCAGCAGCAGAGAGATCATTTTTCTTTCCCATATTGCTTGAAACCTGTGGCATGCTTAATAATGTGGAACATCCTTCTTAAGTAGTTTTCCTTTGATTGGGCTTACCTGGCAAACTAATAACCATAGGTGTCTGAGATTGATTTCAATGATCCCAAGAGCCCTGAGACACAATACCATCCATGAGTTTAATTGAAAAACAAAAAAATAAATGTTATGACACTATTAAATCCAATTTGCATAATGATTTGGAACACGGTGTATGAACACAAAGGTATTGTAAGGAAATGGAAAAGTTAATGAAAGGGTGCAAGGGTATGCAAAAGTACTCGGGTTCTGTAGTCTCTTCGTTATGTGGTATCGATGTGAAAAATCGATCTTCCTGAAACAGCACAGTAGAGGTGCAGGAGGAGTGTGTATCCAGACTAACAATGATCACCGTATCTTCCAATACGACAACGTGAAATTAAAAATGCAAACAGATGTATGCACACACCTGATGTGACAGGATTTTGAGAATGAACAAATCATTCATGATTTATCTATTGTTCTCGGTTTGTTGCTCCATTGTTCCACTGTGATAGAGGTACCATCTACCAAAGTAAGGTTTCATCACATACTGCCAAGTCAACATGTTTGTTTACCTGAAGAGATATAGGGCACTGATTCTTGGATTTCACCAGATTTAAAAAAAAAAAAACTCACTCAAGTTAATGCAACTTATTTTTTTTAATTAAAAAACACATCACACCACAGGCCACACAAGTACAGATGAGTGACACAGTCTCAGTAGTTTGGGTCTATATTAATGTCTTCAGAAGAAGATAATCTATCATTTGTCATTAAAAGCACATCTTCATGTATGAAGTTCTTCGACATGAAGTTATATTGCTGTGGGGCCTCATCTGTAACCCAATGGCATTCGACACAGCAAGAGCCTGCTAGGATTATTGCTTGGGTCTAAATTACGTGATCAGCATAGACTCACTGTATATATACTGTCTATGCAGTCTATGCGTGATCAGATCAAAATATCAGATATACAGTTTCCAGTATATCCATGATGTCGCCGTTTTCTATTCTTTGGACATTAATTTTTTTATTCAAGTTTTAACCAGGTTGAGTACGGTCTCAAATATGTGATTAGAATGTTCACGAACCGAGAGTTCCACACTATGATGCGACAATTACCCTCAGAGATAAAGAACACTGAAACTATAGATTGTCTGCGTAGAATTCTAGAAGGAACTAGGAAAATAATTCACTCCTCAACAGGTTGAGTTGGGATGCATCAATTTAGCTTCACACACAACCAGCTACAGATCCCAAACAACATATCAGTTCCGCTGCTTACTAGAGAAACAGGACACATATGCACTGTCAGCATCCAGATGTGTACACAGAGACCAGAGCTACGGACATGGAGAAGCTCTGGTTAATCATGTCATTGTCCCCGCTTCCCAGCCCCCACTCAGTCAATGTAATGTATCTCAGCCTGAAGCTCTCGCTGCACATAGTTCAGTAAGGCAGCAGTCACCTGCTGTTTCAAACAGGAATTTCCCATAACTACTGCCATTAGCTGAGCCACGTCTGTCCACTGGATACTACCCAAGATGGACATCACATCTGCACAGAGCTTCTGCTGCTGGTCAGAGGTCATCTCCATGATGACCTGAGGAAGCGGTTTAAATTGTCCACTGGTCATCCAGCATCCCAGGAGCCCACCAACGGCACCGCCTGTTACAGAGAGAGGCAGAAGAAGACCTGGTGAGGCAGCTGTGGGCTGACGGCCCAGGTTGGGGAGGTTTTTTTTCACCACACTCTCAAATATCTAACCACTCTGAGACAATTATTTTGTCTTACATTCTGAAGTACAGTATCACAAGCATAAAAGCAAGATGCATAGATGTATTCTCATAAATTCACTTAAGAAAGGCTACTCACCCACAGCAATACCAAGGGGACCTCCTATCAACCCCCCTGCAAAAGCAAGCCCTCCAGCTGCAGCTGCACCCTTCCCAGAGTGCTTCACTGCCGTTTTCATTTGTTGGTTAGCAGACAGTTCACAACACAGTCGCATAACATCATCCACCCGTTCTGTCATCCTGTCATGTATGGAGATGTGTAAAGAAAAGTGCATTAGATGCGCCTCTTTTTCCAATACATTTTATCTTGATGTAAGATCGCCCCCTGGAGGCTGTCATGGTGTTCTTCAGTTTACTAAAAATATACCATAATGACTGGACATGTTTTTATTGACCCCAAAGCATAGGCTACTTCAAATTATCGTCTTACTCTCATTTCAGGTTTCTCAATTCTGTGTTCTTTGACATGCATACGCATAGGCTGAAAACGTAGTGGATAGTTGACTAGGCTACTAGTAGTAGCATACTAGTCAAACTAGTTATTCCACTCCTTATGTCACCGTAGGTAGGCACACAATTTGTTATTATGGGCAAAAAAAAAAAAAATGAGAATTAGAACGATAAATTCACCCACCTTTAAATGAAACAAATACTCCTTGACTTTGATTTAACGCTTTAACGTTTCTTGAGGTTTATCAATCAGAAGCATTATCCCCGTTATTCCCTATGAATAAGGAACATCAGAAATCACTTCTTGTATGCTTCTTGTCCTGTCATGTTCGCAAAGCTTCATGGGAGACATCTTCGCTCACTTCCTGTTTTGCTTTGTGGTGATGATGTTGCAAGATCAGCATCATTACACATTATTTATTAGAGAATTTCTAATATGCACAGCAATTGTTTCAGTATTCATTACTACGTTGCCTGACCACTGCACTGTTGTATCGGAATAATTGTAAACTAACAATTGAAATCAGACCTCGACATTTATTATATGTGGTATTTTCACAATCATAGCCCTACGTGCTTTCCTGTCTCTGTTTGGTGGTTTATTCCATAGTTTGGTCAGAGCCCTCTGGTTTGGTTATGTTTTGCTTTTCTTTGGTTTGCCTTATGCTCTACGTATGAGGGGGTGGGGCACCATTGGCACAGGAGACCAGTCACGTGCTCTCAACGTTGTTGTGGTTCAGATCATTTACCCAGAGTACACCAGTAGCAAACTGACGGATATGGCGCAGGGGCATCGCTGAACATCGAAGGGGATTTAATTCCGTGGAAGTTTCTGAAAAGGTGTCGGAATACTAAAATGCATGTGTGAAATGGTCTCACTATCGGAATCTTGGACGACTACGGCATCATTGATGAATAAAACGTGGCTGGGGTTAAGGAATACCTTCCATTGCATTCATAAACATTTCTTTAGGACTCACAACCCTTGAGTTGTCTGTGATACAGATAAACAGCAACTAATTAATTTTGTTCAACACACAATAAGATGGCTGGAATAGTAACAAGGAGTAGCGATTTAGCGCTAGATGTTGGCAGACTTCAAGAGGAACATAAAAAGGTAAAACGCTTGCCTTCTCAACGGAACGGTACGTTAGCTAACCTGGTAACGTTAGCTAGCTATTCTGCAGCAACCAACCGAAACCTTCCACGCTGCACGCATCTCATGCCATGTGTGTTATATATCGCCTTGTCATTGAAGTTCGAATTTTGGATATGCAATTGTTTAGCTCATGGTTGCCGTAAGACCATACATGATAGACGTGTGGTTAAAATCACAGGTAAAGGAATCACTAGTTGGGAAGGTTGTGGTTCTAGAAACTTCCTTATCACATGTTGCTCGCCATTAAACGTGGATGTGGGATTTTCTTAACCAAGGATTCACTTTCACTTAAGTCTTTAGCTTTGCTTTAACGATAATGTAATCCTCGAGGCATCGATGGGAAAAGTCCGAGGGTCGGTCTGTGAAAGGTTTGCACAAGAACCTTAATGGTTACCCCCCTGAAAAAAATGAAATGATTTTTCATTCATCGCGTAAATAAACTGTAGAGAACTCACAAGTTTGGTACTCTATCATGTAACCTTAATGTTTGACATGAGGTATAAGCACTACCAACTAGGATTTGGACAGATGAATTTTCCAAGAATGTATTAATCTAATGTATTATCCTTATTGTAGAAAACAATAAGGATAAACCTAGTGCAAACGAAACTAAAGAAGGTCCCATATCATCACCTTCCTAAAACAATTGCACACGTCATTTTCTTGCCCAAATCATCATTATTCAAGTTTTGGTTAAGTTTTTTTGTTTTTCTGAAGAAGAAAAAGACTTATGCCATTATTTTAGGAAGGTGACGATATGTAGGTCAATTTATGCAACCGCCATGCTTTTCGACCATCTGACCCCTATAGCCAGGAAATGCATGGTAGTTAGTAAGTAAATAATCTGTCACTGTTTCAACAACAGGTGGTGAAAGGATGTGAGGGCCAGATTGAACACTGGTAAGTGTCAAACCAAATGGCTGCGTTGCTTTGCATCGAGGCCATATTTCTGAAGGAGAAACATTTTTTTTAAATGAGTGATTTAGTACTTTAACGGTTGAAAGGAGTCGTTCATTATAAGGGGGTGGATTGGTGTCATAAGAATTTGTATATGAGATGATGAATAAATGTACTCTTCTCTACCTCTCAGGCAAAAAGTGGTAAAGGACTATGATTCTCTTCAGGAGCGCCTCCAAACCCTCCCCGACCAGCTGTCGTACGACATCACGGTATGTGGAGCATCAGGTCCACTAGGACATTGAGGGTTGTCTGGGATGAGGAGCTGATCTCTGGAGGCAATCACTATTAAGTGCATCCGTTGAAACCCACATTTTATCTGACTAAATTGTGAGGTCTGTGTTGCGTGTTGTCTGTCAAGCACTCTCAAATTACCCCCCACCGCCCCCCTTATACTCTCAGATAGTTGTTTTCCATCATGGAGGCTAGTCCTTCATGATGTAACATAAGCTTGTTTGCGTCATGTTTGACTAAACAGTCAGATCAGGTATGGGTTGAAAAACAGAGCTATTCTTGTACACACATACTTTTGCAAATAGGAAAGAATTTGTCGCCGTCATCCACATACCTTTTGTGTTTGCTTCCCCTGAGGCCACTAAAAGACAACCCTTCCCTCATCTCAACAACACTGCACAATGTCTTGTCTCTCTCCATGTTTAAAGCTGCAGTTGGCAAGTCTGACAGATTGAGGGGACTTAGCCAACATTTTGAATGTTTACAGCTCTCATGCCCCTCCCCCACTACCACCGAGCACCCTGTCATCGAGTTTGTGCTCGTCAGTGCGCACCAGACTGTGATTGACAGTCAGATCTCACACAGCCCTGCTCTGATTGGACTAGAAGAACCGGGAGCTGTGGATTTTTGCAAAACAAATAACAGGCTCTAGGTGGAGGTAGAAGTGCAGGGTTTTTTCTAAAATCGGCTGATTTGTTGTTCTGTTGGAGCATAGTGTCGGTCTCAGTGAATATGATTAAAAAAAATCTTGCCAACTGCAGCTTTAACTTCCATCCTCATTTTCCCCTCTGTCTCCACAGGTACCGTTTGGACCTTTGGCCTTCATGCCAGGAAAGCTGGTTCACACCAATGAGGTCACTGTTCTGTTGGGTGACAACTGGTTTGCCAAGTGCTCTGCCAAACAAGCTCAGGACCTAGTGGAACACAGAAAGAAACGTGAGTTTCAGTGTGCACCTTACTTATGCATGCTCTGGTTTAACAGCAGATAGGCCTAATTTCTAGAAGCCACCTAAACATTTAACAAAGGCAAGGACATGTTCTAGATCAATAGACACGTATTGCTTTTAGCAATCATTTAAGATGCACTGGAAAGGACTCTTGGAAGAATTATTAATGTATTATAATCTTCTGTGTAGATACTACTGTTCAGTTCATCAGCATGTATTTGATGCTGATTCTTAAGGGGTGCAACAGTATTAGTTTCCCTGATCCTTTTGTATATTTTTGATGCTGTTTTAACACCCCTGAGAAGCACTCTCTGAGCGACATGAATGCTTCTGAAATGCCAAAGGGCAGGGCGTTGGCGAAGGTCAGCTGTGTGGCGTGTCAAACATGGCACGCCTCTGAAATGAGATACTTCTGAATACTCAATATGTGGAATACGGTGGGGTCAGTAGCCCATGTTGTGTAAATCAAGCCCATGCCGATTGCCTCAAAACAAATCTGTACCAATAGTCTAGAACTAGCCATACATATTTGACCACTTTGTAGATTACTGGTACGTGTAGTAGTGGTCAAATATGTATGGCTAGAACTCTGAAGATTACTAGTTAGTGCAGCATTTACGGTTATTATGGATTAAATTGTATTTCCAGAGTGATTTCCAGAGCAAGATTTAGATCAAGTCTCTGTCTAATTCTGCCTTGGGTTTTGCACCCTTAGCATAAATATGAAACACTGACCAAGGCTGAGGTTCTGACTCTTTAGGCTGTTCACATCGTGGCCTTTTATTAACTCCTTCACAGACGTTTGAACTGCATGATTTTGTGTTGTGTAAAGTGCATTGTTATTGTTTAACTGAACACATTTCACCAAATGTGCCGTTTCCAATAATTTCAGTTTTTTCCTCTCTCACGGTGACAGATGTGAAGCACACACTTGATGACTTGCACAAAGTGGTGAAGAACTTTGAAAACCGAGGACGCTTCACTAAAGATCTGGAGAAGCTCTCAGGGGTAGGTTCTTGTCTCAAAGTTTAAATGGAGCTCCCTTAAAACTTATATCTGACCTGAAACATTACTATTAGTATAATTTACAATCGGCAATCTCAGTCAATTGTATACTTTCTAATCCAGTTTCTTGATCTATTGCTTATGTCCAAAAGTAAATGAATGGACCTAGGTGATACTGTTCTTGCTAGTAACGTCGTTGTCGGACTCCTTATCAGTCTACCGCAACCCACACATTTGGACAGCCGAACTAGGTAGTGTTACGTTCTAGACTTTTGGACGTGTCAAATGTCTCTTTCTCTAGACAAAAGGAGGAAAGGAAAGGAGTAGAAAGGTGACACATTCACAGTGCTGTCATAGACCATATATTTACCGCCTGGTAACATAGTGCCAGATCTCACTGCGGTTCCTTTTGTTTGTCCAGGGCAAAGGGGACTATGTGGACATCAGAGAGGATGTGGTGAACGAGGAAACATTGACCAAAGGTAACGTCTCTTTATGTATATTTAGTGTTGCTCTGTTGCTTACTTATGTCTTTGAAGAGTAGTTCAGGCTGTCCATTTCCTGCTGTCATGATGTACTGTATGCAGGAACTGCAGTCTAGGCCAGAGAGGTATACTATGAAGCAAGGTTACTGGCATACCCAGGTAACTTCAGGAGTAACCGCTGACCTCCAAACAACTCATTACTTTAGAAACAAAAGCTGCTCAGTGGAGTGTTCTTTTAGAGATCAGTGGTTTCTCCCGAAGTTACCCTGGTTTGCCAGTTACCTCGCTTTGTAGTACAGCCCTCAGTAGAGGTTTTTTTTTTTACATGATTAATATGTTAAATTATGTCTAATTCCATTCTTGATGCTTAAAATAATAAATGTATAATCTGATAGTAAAGTAAATGTACGTCATCAGTATTCCGGTGCAGGCTGGATGGTGGAAGTCTACAATGTCAGAGTACAACAGTACGACTTATTGAAGGGCTGATAGTTACAATACAGAAGTAGATCTGAACAAGAGCTAAACACACTATGCACAATATAACAGATACAAACATATGACTTGTACTTTTTAGACGGGCTATTAATACATGAAATGTCGTCATTTGATGAGTTTGTTTATGAAAGAGAGAGCATTATATTCTGTTTTAGTGTTGTTGCTTTTCTCTTTTCTTTATTTTTTCTTTCATGGCAATTATCAGCAGGCCTGAGAAGCAGGATGTTGTGAACTGTGGATAACCGTTTGATCTCGAAAGTGTCATGGGTTTGTGTTCACACGGTCTTCTCTTGTCAGGGAAGCGGCGCGTGGCCCACAAGCCCCACTCTAAGCCCAAGATTGAGCACGTGGTGACTCTGGAGGAGGAACAGGAGGTCGAGGTCGAGGACTTGGTGGGAGTAGGAGGATATGACAGTGGAGACGGCTGTAAGGGCGTTCTGTCCGAAGAGGAGCTCTTGGCTCGGCTGGATGCATTAGAGGCTCAGGAAGAGCAACAAGACGAACGCGACCGGTAGGAGGCCACACACACACACACACACACACACACACACGGGGTGAAGTCTCTCACAGTAGTCTCACGGTAAAGCCACGGTCCCACAAGCAACGCCGGAGGGAGACCAATGGGCATTCCTAACACGTGGTTAACCGGTTACAGACCCACATAAAGTGGCCAGACATGATGACTCATTTGTTTCTGCAACGTATGTCATGCAGACTTCAATCCTGTGGGTAGTCGCAGTGTCACCTCGCTCAGTTTTGCGTAGATAAATACTCTAGCCTATTATCACAAATGTAAAGACCACTTTTCTCTTGCCGCTGTAGATGGCCACCTCTCGTTAAAGATAAATGGTAGCTGGTCGTTTTGTCAGTGTCCCTTGTTGCCTTTGTGACCAAGGCTTTTGTCCTTAGAGCTTAAACCTCAGACTCTGTGTGTCTGTACAACTGCACACAGGCCACACATACACATCACTCCCCTTTAAGGCATGAATAAATCATCAAAGATGACTATAATTCTCCACTGTCTCAATGTCGTCTCCCTGAACAGTTTATGTATCGCACTGTGAGTGAAAGTAGGTTTATAAAATGACTCACAAAGCTCCTCTCAAGCGGTCTGAAAAGAATCAAAGCATGTTGGTCCTACCCACAGCTTTTATCATGGTGAAATCATGCCAAAGGTCTAATCGTTCATCTACGGCATGCAGAGACCTGTCTCATTGTGAAACGGCCTTTTGAATTCTTTCTGGCAGGATGTGTGACAGCACTGACACAAATGGGGAGGACACCTCGTCTTCCTCAGAGGAGGAGAAGGAGAGGGAGGTCACGGGCGAGACGAACAGCAGCCCTCCAGAACATCGTGCGACCACCAACACGCACAGCAGCCAGGTCAACGGACTCTTGCACACTCACCCCGAGGAGGATGAGGAGGAGGAGGAAGACGAGGGAGAAGAGGACCCCAACGCTCTTCCCACCATCTACTTTTCTCACACCGTGGAACCCAAGAAGGTCAGGAGCTAGTTAACTGTGTCGTATAGATTTGTTCTAACAGGGAAGAACCGTTACACTGAGAACGAGGATCTTGTCGCTTTCAGTAGCAAGATGGATTTCAGTTGTTGGAATGAAGCTCTCAATCTTAATCCTAAATTCATAAGTCTGCTCTATGAAATCAATGTAAGTATCACTTGGGAAGATATCAAGGCCTTTCGGGGGGTTTTTTGGTTGTAATGATGGTGCCATTATTGAAGTGGTGGATTACATTACTGTCGTATGAGGGAATACATCAACACATTGGATCCTGAGACTTTTCAGTAGCTTCATGTGTCCTCTCTTCCTAATCCCAGGAAGTGCTCTAACCTGGTGCTCTTCTGTCTTTACTAACGGGCAGGTGCGGATCAACACGGGGAAGAACACCATGCTGAAGTTCAGTGAGCGGAAGGAGCAGAAGGAGCAGGCCAAGAAGAAGAAGAAAAATGGCAAAGCCAACAACCACACGCGCCGCGAACACCACAAGATCACCTCACCAGCAGACATTTACAGGTAATCCAGCACACTAACCTGCATGGTCTTGCGGCCTCCTACTTTTCGTCTGAAACACATTTTATGGTCTTGGACACAGTCACTCTAAGTCTCCTTAAGAGACTTGAAGACCGGTGCTAGTTGTCTTGTCGGTGGATTCTCTTGAGAGTTTCATTGCATTGCTCTTTAGGATGCTGTCCAACGTGTCACTTGTTTACCCTTTTTGAATTGTTATGCCACCAATTCTATCCATCTTAGGTCATCTTGTGTATCACTGGACTTAGACCAGTGATCTTGTGCATTGGCAACAGCAATGCAACTAAAAGCTGGGATTGTTGCAAGGGCAGCCTGTGTTGATGCTTGTGGTCACATGTGGTTCAGACAAGCTTTACATGGATCTGGAGAATAATATAACAAATCGCTATCAAACCTTAGATGCAACACTGGACAAAAGTTTTCAAAAGTTGTAGTACGGCTCATTCAGTTCTCATTTTGTGTTGATTTAGATATATTATAATATTTGTGACCTTAAACATCCATTTACAGGTCAAATATAATGTTTGTGATTCTGCTTACACATTGACAGTATGTATGCTAGTCTAGTATGTCTGTGTTAACTTATCTGTGTGTGTGTGTGCACGTGTGTGTACACAATCTCAGGTTGTTTGTGGATGTGGTGAATGGCGAGTTGATCCCACGCAAGTCCATCCTGAAGTCTCGGAGCCGTGAGAACAGCGTGTGTAGCGACACTAGCGAGAGCAGCACAGCTGACTTCGAGGAGCGCCGCTCGGCCCTGGGCCGCACATTCAGCCACGATGACGTCATGTACAGCGACACCAGCGACTGCGTCACCGAGGAGGACAGCCCTCCTGGCATCCCACTGCATGCTGGGAGCCGCTTCGAGGTATGAGGGCGGCGGCTTGGGGGTTACTGCGGTGCTGCCGAGACATTAAAGCGATGGCAAATGATGAGGCAAATAGTCTTCCTGTATAGGACAGCAAATGTTACTTTTTAGGATAGGGAAACTTCAAAGACCCATTTAAGAATATATTTTCTTCCCTCACTGTATCGTTATTTGTTAATGATGGCATTATATTGAAATGCTGTGCACAATCTACATTAATTTTGCTCATAGTGTCTTCCTAAATGCAGTTGCTGTTGTAGGGAGTTCTTGCTCATATTGGTGTCATGTTTGCATGTGTTTGCAGGCCTTCTCTGGTACAGTGGTGGAGAAAGACCCAATACCCTCCTCCATACCCCATCTGACCATTGCCCCGCCCGCTTTACCCACAATCCTTGAGCGCAAGTCAGAGGAGCTGTGCACCGAGACCCCTCAGGAGCCACCCAAGCGAGTGTCCAAATTCAAAGCTGCCCGGCTGCAGCAGAAATGAGAAGAGACACACACACACACACACTCGTCAAATACACATCCCCCACCTTTTTTCTTTACGCAGCCCTCAGCTCTATGCCCCTGTACTCTTTGATCCTCGTCATCCACCTCATGAAGGCCTTTTTCCATTTTGCTTTACCCATCCTTCCAGACCATGTGAGCACTGTAGTCATGTTTGCTGACCACACTGCCTTTCAGCAGGTCTTTCTAGATGCTTCCAGTCATTCTAACGATCAGCTCAACCTATTGCCTTGCTGTGAGAGAGAATCAAAACAAGGCAAGGCGATGGCTTTCGTCGGACCGATCTCCAAAAGATCACAACCCTCTGTGTGTTTCCTCACCCTCGTCTCATAGTCTTTTCCCTCTTAAAAAGTGCATGTTCCGATCCTATGTGTGACACTAGAATGCCATGATTCATTTCTGTGGCGGTTTTGCTGAACAAGCTTTGTTTCTCGCTGTAGTGGGATGTCCCACCGTCAGTGACTGGTTGTAATATTCACATGTGAAGCTCACTGAGGAGACTAGACTGACCGTCTGATTCCCCACCACCATCACCATTTCCAGAGGGCCTTTCTATGTGTGAGCGGGCAGTGGAAATCGACTGCAATATCCCTTCTACTCCCCTACCCCTTAATTTCTCTGCTCTCAGCTTTTGTAGACCTGTTTTGTAGAAGACAGTAGTTTTGTACACTCACACACACAAACCTGACATTCTTTCACGGATGTGGAGATGTTCTGTATCATATTGATGTGTTTTATTAGATATTAGGTAGATCACGCTCTTCTTGCAGCTTCTGTGCTGGTGTCTGACATATGCAATGTGCTGCTGTCGCCTCGCTGCTACGCCTCCCTGCCTTTTCAGCTCTTATTTGGATGTTACCCTACTGTAGAGATGGAGGTGTTCTTTGTATAAGTACCTATTTTTGCGCCCCAAAATCCTGAATTAGTTTATTAACAATAATAGTCAGAGGCCGATAATGAATTGGCCAAGCCACGGGATTTGTATTAACACAGGTTAGACAGGTTTGTTATGGGAGATTCACGAAGTTGATTTGTATTAACACAGGGTAGACAGGTTTGTTATGGGAGATTCACGAAGTTGATTTGTATTAACACAGGGTAGACAGGTTTGTTATGGGAGATTCACGAAGTTGCTATTTTGTTGTGGGTTTTTTTTGTATCCTCTACACTACGTTTCTGCTGATTGATTAGACAATATGGCTTCAATACCAAACAGCCTCCCTGCACCCCTTCTCTGCTCTCTCCTAGTCTTTTGACCATGTTGAATGTGGTGTACACCAACTCTGTTATGACTGAAAAAAAAAATTGTTGCTGTGATCTGGAGAAGAACAAAAAATAAATACTTTTTGCTGGAAAGATGATTTGATTGTCATTGAAAACAAAGCTCCTTGTGCACCTCAGCTCTTTCTGTTGTTGTTTCCTTTCTGTTGTTAAGATTTATGATTACTGTCATTTAGCAAAAATTGGATGCTAAGCAACCGCTCTAAATAATGACAGATTTAATGTGATGCCATGACTTTGTAGAGGGATCAGTACATTAAGGATGTTTTGTTCGCTTGATTGCATGCTGTGTATCGTGAATAACTCGTAGGTGAAATTGAGTAAGCCATTTTCAAGGCAGAAAACTGAGTTGGTCAATGCAATTTGCTGTGCTATTTAGGGGAGCGGATGTTCAGTAACGCTTGACTGCAATGCTGTTATGTGGAACCCATTTGGAAACCAGTTGGTAAAGCCTATTGACTAGATCACTCCTGGACAAACATCTGCATTCATACAAAGTTTTTTTTTTAATTCTGTAATTGATGAATTCAGTGTCCTTATCCTTAATAAGACATGAATGACTGTGGGGGAGATTAATAGTATGGTGAGTAAAACAAGACATGGGTTAAAGTTGTAACAACATTTTCTGGGTATTCCTTTTCCAGATATCTTAGGGAGCATTGTTTGTTTTTTGCCTCCTGGGTGAATCATCTCAACCTTTCCCCTTTGTTAATTATGCTGCAGTACATATTTCAAACCACAGGAGGGAGTTTGGCTATATCAATATTTGGGAATAACAGAAAATGGTACTAGCATATTACACAATTAGTCGTTTTGCGAACCGCCTCCTGTGCTCCTCACTAGAACAGACAGAAGTTGAACATCACAGGTTACAGTCGATGAAAGGAGCTGGTGTCTGTCGTTGAAGATCTTCAGGTGGGATCGCCAAAGGACATCTTGAAAGTGGGAAATGTGTCCGGAGCATCACAAGTTTCATTCGCAAGGTAAGTTGCACGAGACCTAGGCTACTAGCCTTTTTTTTTTTTTGCAAGTTTTAAAGAAGTTTAGGAACAGATTATATTCGGTAATTTTTGAGGGAAGTTGAATGGTCAGAATCGTCACAGTAATTGCAATAGCTGAGATTGTATATAATATACTACTGTTATTTGGATAGGACGCAGTAAACAGTGCTGCCGCAAAGCTATTTTGACGGGGAAATGCATGCACTCTTAGGCTATTGAATCACGCACCAGCTATTAGGTTTTTATTTAATGGGAATAAAGTTGTAAACAGACTCGTATAACATAACAGAAACGCCGTCGATGGCCCGTTTCATATTTTCAGTCATAGCCTATCAGTAGGCTATTTTTCAGTTAAACCAAAGCAGACCCCAGTTTCCTGACAGCTTGCTGTAGTCGACCGCTACGAGTGTAATGAGAAATTATGGGAAGGTCACATGGTGGAACGCAGGTGCAGCCTGCGTTTAAGATAATGTGATTTATCAAGGTTGTGGGCCTGTTATTCGCAACAACAAAAAAATCCGTTTTACCCTTTGACAAGAGTGTGCACAGTTCATCAAGCCTCTGCATAAGACCAGAATAGGAGACTAATTCGCCTAATGTTAAAAATGTAGGCCTAGGCTACGGAAAAGCTTTTAGACATGCCATGATTAGGCTAATTATTTTCTTTTTTTCAAGTGTAGGCTTTTTTTTATTACATCTATATGTTCCAGGCCTTAAAAAAGTAAAGAAACAAACATAGCATGTGCTGTTCGGTTTACTGCCATGAAACAGATCTCAGGTGAGGCAATTGCAAAATCTCTCTTTGCCCATTGAAGTTTTTGTGTCGTGCCTAAACGAGTCCACTGTTATCCACTGCTCTCAACATGGTTCCATGGAGGAAGAAGAGAAGGAATGGTGTTATCCCGTTGTGATGTCTGAGCTCTCTCAGACTCTCTCTCTCTCTCTCACTAATGTCAGAGCACAATTGGATACTTGTGTTTGAGCAGATGTTGCAACAACCTCAAAACACATGTAATGCCTTATATGAACGTGTAGGTTTGGTGTTTCACAAACAGATATGTGCAATTATTGAGGTAATGTGATTTAGACACAGAGGTACTGTAAAGGACTGCATTTTAAGTACATGTATAGGCTTCTAGCAACCCTTACTGGATTTACAACCAGGTGATGAACAGATTAATTAATCAGATTAATCAATTGAACAATTCTGACTTGTGAGTGTGTGTGTGTGCGTGAGAGAGAGAGAGAGAGAGAGAGAGAGAGAGAGAGAGAGAGATCATGCATCTGCATAGTCATTTCTCTTTTTTCTTCTTCTGTAAATGCCTCAATCTGATAATGACATTTCCCTGAATGCCTCCGAGTCCTTAGAGCTAGCACCAAAGATAGCACCTGTGTACCAGAGTTTTTTTTTTTTTTTTGGGGGGGGGGGTTATTGGCTCTGGGTACAACCTGTTCTACCAATTAGTTATGCTCCTTCCAGAGTCATCACCATAAAGGTCAAGAGGACTGCTAAAAGGCACTTAATGAGAGCTGAACAGGCAAGTTATTGCTGTGCAGGTGAGGATGCTATCAGGAATATCTCCCCAAAGCAGCTTTTGAATAAAGACAGTAGATAAGAAAATAATGCAAACAATACAACATCTTTCATCTACTATCCAATTTTATTGAGTTAATCTTTCTAAAGTCACAACAGTAAACACACTGAAACAAACTGGCTTGACCGTTCTCAATAATTACTGTCAAGGCTTGAAAAGTATGTATAAACTCAGGTTTCATAAACAGTAAAATTATGTGTACATGCAGGATGGAGATGATGATGAACTCTTGGCAATCCATAGCTTTTGTCAAATTAATGAAATATCTTAATACAACATTGAGATGATTCAAATACTGTGTCCCACTTCTTCTAGTGTGTGTGTTTTTAAAGGCCACAGACAGTAAAATATATGTTGTTACAGTGTGTAACCATCAACTAATAGGTCTATTCAAACAGTTGTTCAATCTACACATAGCTCCATCATCCAACCACTCACTGTATCTTTCCTGTTGGTGTCAACTCTCTTTTGTCTTTTTCAATTTCACACCATTGTGTTAGATGATCTTAGCAACTGAGAATGAAGAGTAAGATATATAAGAAAACCAGCAGAGAGACTTCTCTCTGCCTGAAGCGCAATGACACATGTCATTGTACTTTAATGGATTCCATATTTAGATTAGTGTCAATAGCTATGTATCACTCCTTTTCTTTCTCCCATGATGTAAGCCTACTGCATTCCTAAGACAGCTATTCATAGGTAGATATATCATCATATTTCTCATAGTTGTCTTAAACAGGTTTGATCAGGTAATGACAATAGATGTCCTTGTGCAATCACACCAGACATTGTCATTCGGATTTAATATTAAAAGACTGTAACGCAATAGCAGAATGGTTGTGTGTTTTGGATAGAACCTACATTTGAAAAAAAAAAATCACTTCTTTGTACTTGAGTCTAACAGACTTAATATATTGGTTTAACAATGATGAAAATATTCACACAGCCTTTCATTTAGTTTCATTTTTTATCCATTGTTAAGGGAGTAGAGTTTTAGCTCTTGTAGGGATTATATGCGAATGACGTGTAGCTATGCACATTCAGCATTCATATAAATTAAACATGGGGTCCACCCATTATTGCAACCAATCCTCACTTCACAGATACGGTCACTGGCAGTTAAAAAAAAAAGCAGAAAAAAGGAGCTCAAAGAGAAAAAAAAAGTTTTCCTGCTATTTGTGTCCACACTAATGCAGATACATATAGAGATCTCAAGCCTTCTGACACAGCCCTGTGGTGGAAACAGGAATCCAGATGATCTTGTAACGCAACACTTTGTTTATTCGTGGCTGTTTTGCCCTCAATGTAAGACTTCTTTGTTGAAGACAGTCACGCATAATAGATAAAACTGCAATCAGAGACAGAGAGGCAGTATTGAGTGGTGTGTTTGTATGGTTTGTGTGTGGTCTCACAGAGCAAGGATTATGATCCTACAAAGAGATGTTTGGATAAGGGCCTTGGCCTGAGAGGAGGCGAACATATTTAATCTCGCCTTGTGACAATAAACATCTGGTTGAAAGCAATACATCACAACAGACAGTGGATTTAACGCGGGATATGATATTTGAAAAACATTTAAAAGGACTTTTATGCCAGATGGAAATAATATTAGCTAGAGAGAGAGAAAAGGAAGGACAAGTAGTGAGAGACAGAGAAGGAGAGAAGGAGAGAAAGAGAGAAGGAAACAAAGAGAGAAGGAGAGAAAGAGAGAAGGAGAGAAAGAGAGAAGGAGAGAAAGAGAGAAGGAGAGAAAGAGAGAAGGAGAGAAAGAGAGAAGGAAACAAAGAGAGAAGGAGAGAAAGAGAGAAGGAGAGAAAGAGAGAAGGAGAGAAAGAGAGAAGGAGAGAAAGAGAGAAGGAGAGAAAGAGAGAAGGAGAGAAAGAGAGAAGGAGAGAAAGAGAGAAGGAGAGAAAGAGAGAAGGAAACAAAGAGAGAAGGAGAGAAAGAGAGAAGGAGAGAAAGAGAGAAAGAGAGAAGGAGAGAAAGAGAGAAGGAGAGAAAGAGAGAAGGAGAGAAAGAGAGAAGGAGAGAAAGAGAGAAGGAGAGAAAGAGAGAAGGAGAGAAAGAGAGAAGGAGAGAAAGAGAGAAGGAGAGAAAGAGAGAAGGAGAGAAAGAGAGAAGGAGAGAAAGGCAGATGAATCAATCTTGCGGAGTAATTGCATTTCCATGAGTGAGACGGGATTTGGTGATTTTCCTGCAGTGGTATATGCCTATCCTGACAAGAGGAGCAGAATCTAATCAGAAGCCCCTAATGAGCTGATTGGATGGAGAGGGAAACTAATGACTGACACCCTAAGTAATATTACTCGATTTCTCACAGATAGTCACTCACATCTGTCATGTTTATCAGCACATGGATGGTGGTGATGTACAATTTACATCCAGGCAAGAGTGTGGCTTTGCAGTGTAGCGCTGCTTACAGTTCACACAGTGTACAAAAGGACACACATATTCAACCCAGGCAGAGAGTCTCACTCCAGAATATGTCTAGCCCACCCTTTCTTTTCTGAAATCGCCTGTCTTAAGTGTCAAACGCAGACACCAAACATTATTCTCATCGCTGATTTTTTGTTTGAACATATATATTAGTGTTTGAATATGTATATTTGCCCAGCAATGAGTATAATGTTTAGTACAGTATGTTTGACACTTAAGCCCATATTTCAAATTGGGGCCCTTGATGTTGTATGACTGTTAAAAATGGACTTCATTACTCTAGTGATCATACATCTAACCTATTATCTTGTTTACAAAACTATAGGAGTTAGAGGGCGCAATTGCATTTATAACAAAAAAACATAGTTTGGCAATCAGACATGAGAATAGTACTCCTAGAAGTCCTTATGGGGGGAGGGGCTCATTTTACAAAACTTGGACTTGACATTTGAGTTAAATGAGGAGTGCTCTCTCTCTGGCACTACAGTGCAGAGGATGCAGCTGACTGGCAGCCCTGAACACAAGACATGAGCATCCGAATCAGCCGGTGATTGATAAGCCGTAGCTCTTGATTGTACCCACCGCGCTCCGAGTCATCGGGGAGTCGACTGGGGAGGATTAAAGTGGGGCGCACCTGCCTCTGACAGAGGATTACTCGCACCCCGCTGATGTGCCGTTGCATCACACACCGAGAAGTGTTGGCGAGCTGTGAGGGAACAGCTGCTGGAGTCTTTTACCAACGATGTCTACTGCAGGTAGATCATGCTAATGCGGGAGCAGTTCAAAGAGCCGGATCTCTTTGGTGGTAAAACAGGGACAAAGTTGGGAGTTTGATGTAGTGGTGTAGTGCTGTCTCAGATGGAGATATGTCTCAGCATCAAGGTTTGGAGAACAAGGTCATCAGTGCAGAAGTTAGTCATTGCTGCCCGCATTTTCAAGTTGGGGAAAATTGTGTCAAAATTGCTGAAAACCTTTGGTGCCATGTTAAAATGAAGCATTCTTATTCCAGCACTCCCATGTGCTTATCAATATGTAAACTTTGTAACTAATCCCAATCCTTAAACCTAACCCCTTGAAAATGTGGTATCAATATGTACTAACATAGAGAAATATACATTATTACTGAAAGAGGTGCCGAGTTTTGTTCTCTGGCTGTGGGCTCTTTACTTCTAAATGAGCGTACGTGGGGGTGTGATGAGAGGTCGGTAGTGTCAGCTGAGACTGACCCCTGTCCAGAGAACTACAGCTATACTTAGAAGATTAATAGAGGAACACAGTGACCCTTTTCTGCTTTTATCAGGACCCACGGGATAATTATCCATTTATACTCCCCCCCCCTCCTTTCTCCTCCTTCTTGTTTCTCTCTTCCTCCTCCTCCTTTTCTGTATCTCTCTTTTCCTT
Organism: Alosa pseudoharengus; assembly: GCF_046254945.1. NCBI lineage: Eukaryota > Metazoa > Chordata > Actinopteri > Clupeiformes > Clupeidae > Alosa > Alosa pseudoharengus. The sequence goes on along the minus strand of NW_027468565.1, from coordinate 37,557,693 downwards.
TTAGTTTGATTCCTCTCATCGTACTGGCCTGATATGTGTTGCATGCTTTAAACCGGAACCGTTTAAGGAGCAAGATCTTAAGATAAAAATGATCTAAGCTCTACGTACGATAAGGGAAAAGGGGGGAAAAAATTGAACAGGTGTCCCAGACAGGAATACGGAAGAAAGATAGAGGAGCAGGAATGAGGATATAAGTGTTGAGTTATTTGCCTGTGTGTGAGTGGATAGGCCTGTATTCGAGAGTCAACTCTCATCTCTCAACTCAGTCACATGTCTACTCAGACCAAGTGCCAAACACTATGTAGTGTAGTAGTGACAGTGTTCCTCAAACCCATCTTTGCTTGTTTAATTGTTAAAATGTGCATAGTGTATTCATGACAAATGTATTTCCTAAAAGTAGCCTGGAAACAGAAGCCTACATCTTCACATTCCTATTTTCCTGATGTTGCTAGAAATAGCTTTCTGGATTTGTTTCACTTTGTCTACCACATTCTATTGCCAGCTTACACAGTCTCTTCCCCTCTCTCTTTTCCTATCTCTCTCTCTCTGCCTTTCTCTATCTCTCTCTCTTTTCCCTCTCTCTCTCTCTCTCTCTCTCTCTCTCAATGGCCCTTTCTATTTCTCATTATAAAGTGTAGGAGCTTCCAGCTGCATGAATGTGGGTGATTTCATGGCCTCATCACGTAATCAGTGTGAGAGTAGAAGGATGAGGCTACGGGAGAGGCAGGTGGTCTGGTGCTGATTAACACAGATTCACTGCTCTACGGCACAACCAAGGAGGCAGACGTATGCCCTGTGTCACACACACCTGCACTAGGGATAAACCAGTGGAAAATTACAAAGGGCCGCTAAGATTTTATGGGACTGGATTGTCATTGAAAACAGTGTGACTATGCTTGTTAACTTATATGGAGGCAGCTGGGACTATTTTTTTTTTCAAAGTTCCCTTCTTGAGTAAAGAGTTCTTGCATGTCCTGTATTAGTTGAAGCTTTGTCTCTGATTTTTTTATGTTGCTAATTCTATGGTGGGGTACATACATTAGGACATGATGAAAATGGCTGTGTTTAAATAGAACTGAAGTTTGAGGCATCTTCTCCTGATATTAAAAGCCTGGTGTTTATTTTCCCTCTGTCTTTTTCAGCAGGATGGAGGGACTGGACATGTACACTTTGGAGTCTTCCCCTGTGAAGCAAACTGTTTCCGTCTCATCAGTCACTGAACATCCTCTAATCCAGAAGAAGGACCCGTTCACCATGCTGGCCAGCCAGATCCGCTCTAACACGTTCAATATCTCATCCCTCTTGGAGGAAAAGAGCTTAGCATTGGACAGAAAAAATTGTCAGCCAATCAACATTCAGATGGCACTTCTAGCCAATCACATGAGTTGTGACAATGTGGGCATAAAGACATCAGAGACCTTCACCAGGAAGACAGACCCACATAATTTCACGGGAGACCGAAAACATCACGTCACATCAGGAAGAAATAAAGTTAGAGATGACTCCCTTCGAAACAGGAAGTATCCTTGCCCTCTGTGTGGGAAGCGCTTCCGGTTCAACAGCATCCTGTCCCTGCACATGCGTACCCACACTGGTGAGAAGCCGTTCAAATGCCCATACTGTGACCACAGGGCAGCACAGAAAGGCAACTTGAAGATCCACCTGCGCACCCACCGCCTGGTCATCCAGAGTAAGGGCTTAGGACACGACAGGGAGGAGAGCCATCTTCTGCGAGAGCTAGAGCAGCGTGCCATCACCAGAGAGAAGCAAGCAAACTGCACAAGCCCACCCAGCAGCACCGTCTTAAACTACAACTCCCAGAGTTCTCCAGGAGTTCTCTGCGATGGAAATCCGAATCCATCACAGTACCGTCCACATTCAGTTCCGTCTATTCAGGAGCAGCCGCTCCCGATCCAGCAGCAGAGCTTCCGATGCGGGTTCTGCAAAGGAAAGTTCCGGAAGCAGGAGGAGTTGGAACGCCACATCCGGATCCTGCACAAGCCCTACAAGTGCACCTTCTGCGAGTTCGCCGCCGCCCTGGAGAGCGACCTGCTGCAGCACGTGGACAAAGTCCACGTCGTCTCCACGACGACGACGCCGCCATCCCCCCAGGTGGTGTTGCAAAAGGATATCAGCAAGGAGCCGAGTCCCACGCAAGCCTTCCGGTGCGAGGTGTGCGGCCAGGTGTTCAAGCAGGCCTGGTTCCTCAAGGGCCACATGAGGAAGCACAAGAACTCGTACGATCACAGCTGCGGTGTCTGTGGCCGCCGCTTCAAGGAGTCCTGGTTCCTCAAGAACCACATGAAGGTGCACCTCAACAAGCTGGCCGCAAGAGGGACCCCGCCGGGACATGGACGCGCGTACGCCACCCACATCGGCAACAATCGAGAGATCCCCAGCAGGCTTCAGTCACAGTTCATCTCCAGGCTGCACAACGAGGTTCTCCTCGCTGTTCTCTCAGAGAGGCAGAAGGTTCTAGCGGAGGCAGGGATCGAACTGAACAGCCAAAAGGTGCTGGAGAAACTCCTGCTGCCAGTAGCTGGACAGAATCACAGTTTAGCGGCAGAGGACTCACAGCCAGTGGTCACACACCTACCAGCAGAGAAGCCCACACACTCGCAACCACCACACAAACCTTCTAAAGTGCTGAACGTGGACCATGGGGGCCATACGCGGGGAGAGGAGCTAGCTGTAGGGTTGTATTCATACGCAGACCAGCTGAGTATGTTGCAAAATCACATAGAAATCACTGAGAACCTCATGATGAGAGGTGAAGTGGACCGCTCGGCAGAAGACCCGGTACACAATCAAGTGGTCAGCGGAAGCTGGCGTCCCGACAGAAGCAGCAGTAACGTGGGCTTCAGGACAGCGGTTTCCTATCACGGCTCCGGCCGCTGGGGAGGCTGGACGGGGCAGCCCAGCGAGTGCCCGGACTGCGGCCGAGTCTTCAGGACCTACCACCAGCTGGTCCTCCACTCGCGGGTACACAAGAAGCAGCGGCAGCTGAGGGGACAGGAGACTCCCTCCGGCTGGACGATGCTGAACGGAGGCGGCGGTGCTCCCCAAGACCGAGCCCAGCTCCTAGCTGCCTTCAGCAAGCCAGATGAACCACAAGGGTGCGGCGTGACAGACGGTAATGCGGCACCAGGAGGCCCCCCCGCAGAGGACAAACCCAGCCAAGCTTCCCCTCACTCCTTCATTCCATATGCAGGTAAATATTGCCACATCGGATAGCTCGCTTGCATTAATTCAGCAGATAACTTTTTGAAACCTGATGGGGGTCACAAATCAATGACATTACTGTTACCATATTCCTTAGAAATGAAATTTATGGCCACAGTTGATGTGGGTATAACGTATCTGTGATGAGTGATGATTATATTGATTAATGTGCGCATGGCACAGGGATGCATATTTGTCAACCCTGAGGGAAATTCACTGCAGAAATTCCAGGCGGTCTGTGCTGTGAAACTAATTATCCATCTGCTTGTTTAGCACATAACTCTTGCACACGTACACACACTCACACACACACACACACACACACACACACACACACACACAAACACACACAAGTGAACCCACAAGCAGTTCAACACCGACGTGACCACGTGATCTCCCTTTGAATGCCACAGCTGAGACATTTCATCCCCAAGGACTTAACATTTTCTCCGTGCCATGCAGACTATACACTATGCTCCTTATGCTTCAGGGTATTATGTTACTTACTTACAGCAATTTGGCTGCGTTTCTCTTCGCCTATGCGCATCACAATAGTTTAGTCTCACATAGTTACAGGTATGTCATTGAACTGACCTTGACTGAAATCTCCACGGTATGTATTCGGAGCCCCTGTGGGGTTTTCTCTCCGCTAGCGTAGCGCATAATCTCAGAGCTAGCTGATGATCACTGTCAGGTAATCACTCCGAGTCTAGCAGTCCATCGCCCACCCCCAAACATCTCCACCACTCACACTCACACACACACACACACACACACACTCTCACTCTCACACACACACACACACACACACTCTCACTCTCACACACTCACACACACACTCACACACACACATACACACACACACACACTCTCTCACACACACACACACACACACACACACACACACACACACACACACACACACACACACACTCACACTCACACACACACACACACACACACACACACACACTCTCACTCTCACTCTCACACACACACACACACACACACACTCTCACTCTCACACACTCACACACACACTCACACACACACACACACACTCTCACACACACACACACACACACACACACACACACACACACACACACACACACTCTCACTCTCTCACACACACACACACACACACACTCACACACACACCTCGCAGGCGCTTGCGGGCACTCGGGCACTCTGCTAATGCCCCATCTGTTCGTCCGCTTTCTCTGATTTGACAGGAGCCACCTGGTGATTCCTGTAATTGTTTGACTCGGACCACCTGGTGGTCCTTTAAATGACCATATTCTTCTGTTCTGTCTCTCTCTCTCCGAGCACCACTGGGCTGGACTCAACTGGACACGCTCTGTTTCCTACTCTTTCTCCGAGTGATGTTCGTTTAACGCTGAAACTGAGTCTGGGGTTAAACGCCTCACACATCAAGCCTGGGAAGCAGACAGATCAGAGAGCTCAATGCATTGGCTCTGGGAATTGGTCTGCTGTTAGCCAGGCTACCACACACCATCATATTAGCTAAATGTGCAAGTGTATTGCTATTGTTATGTTGCAGATTTGTTGAACCTATTCTGTGACTGCTCAGTCAGAAAACATTCTATCAACTAATCATTTATAGAAGTCATTAACCACTCGGTTGGTGCAAATACTAAAAAACTCAGTATGTGGTGTTGTTTTCAGTGTGTATTTGTGTGTTCAGTGTGTGTGTGTGTGTGTGTGTGTGTGTGTGTGTGTACATGTGTGTAGGGGGAATGTCTTACATATTGACAAAGATAGGAGTGATACACCTGACCTCGGGGGAAAAAGCTAAAAAGCTGTGTTGGCAAAAACAAATAAATTGCCCTCTGCAACAAAACCACTAATCCCTCAGCTTGGCAAACAAAGGGTTACGAAACCGCATGAGCAAAATATGGTTAACATGATAACATTGGAAAGCTGAGGGATGACATCTACTCTTGAGAGGTGGGGACGGCTGGTGCTCAGAAGTGGATCTCAGTGTAGCATTGTTCACTATTAGCTGTTCAGTAATCCATGCCAGCGCTGGATCACATGAATCTTATCCATCGCTGAATGTTGCATGCACAGTCCAAGCTGTGTGTCCAAGCTGTGTGTGTGTGTGTGTGTGTGTCTGTGTGTGTGTTTGGGGGGGGGGGGGGGTTGTTGATGGAAGACCAGGCATGCGTGTTATTTGATTAGCGTGATATTTTTTAGCTGTTCATTTATGAACTTGTTTATTCTCACCTCTGATGGATGAATTGAGGTACTTTGGTCTTTTAGTAATTTGATCATTTGCTAGATGATGCCATGCTTGATTGTGTTTTTTATTGTGAAGTAGATGTATTCATATCATTTGGAAATATTCATTTTGGGAAGTGACATTTTGAGTTCTCTTCTATTTCATCCCGATGGTGTGAATTTTCCATTTACCTTATTGGTGGATCAGTGGTGTTTTCTCGCCCTCGATTATTGATTGTAGTTCTCTTTTCTGAGCTGATGGTATGAATCGGACAGTAGTTAACTGGAGAACTGTGTTAGGCTGGGAAACCTTCGGTGTCACCACACCGTTCCTTCTGGTGCTCTTTGAAAGGGTTCAGTTGTAGTCGAGGAACCCGAGCCCCTAATTTCAGCAAGGTTGTTTTTGTTGTGCCTGTGCAAATGTTGTGCTTTGGGGAGAGGCAAACAACACCTGGCTTGAAACGTTATTTCATCATCTCCCGAATGTCATTTGCCTTAATTGACTTGGAGTCGGCCCAAATGCAGCTCCAAATGCGTGGTCTAATTAAAATAAATAATATACGCCATTATTAACATCAAAGAACATCTGGCACTCTGGTTCTGTATGCAGCCCATGCATGTGACATACTTTGAAGTTGTTTTATCTCGAAGCAAGAAGTTGTCCACCATCATCCACTTGCTTTGTCCTCTTCGTTGTTGATGTGGAAATATCCTGGTTTAACTTTGGCGTTTGATGTTGAAACTGGGCCAGAGGTGGCTTTTTTTTAGGTGTCTTTTTTTTATGCTACCTAATCTGTGTATGCATGTGTGTCTGTTTCTGTGTGTACTTTTGTGTTTGTGTGTGTGTACTTGTGTGCATGCATACGTGCATGTGTGCATTTGTGTTTGTGTGTGTGTGTGTGTGTGTGTTAGTATAAGGTATTTAGGGCCTTGTGCATATCAGATTAGAGGTGGAGTTTTTCCATAATGTCATCATGTGAAACTGCAGAGCATTAAACTTCTGCATTATCAATCACCCCAAGCCTAATGTAACTCAAGAGCTTTGTGGCAACCATAAGGAGCATGGATAAAGTTTGATTGATCATATACACACGTTTAAGAAATCACATTACTTCCAATGCTAACTGCATACCATACTTTCCCCCTGCAGTGAAACTGAATCTCTTGATGATTAGCCTGAATGAAACAGCCATTCACAAAGATGGCATTCATCCAAGCGGAGAATAAAGAGAGAGCGCCATCACCGTGGTAATAAGCCAAGCTCTGAGCAGTGGGATCAGAACATGTATTCACATTTAAAAGTCTAATATCTCCAGATTCCATCACATGCGTGTCCAGGGATGTTTAATATGCTCGAAGAGTGCAAAGAACCACCCGAGAGATGTATATAATAACCACACAGTCCTGGGAGATATTAGAGATATTAGTTATTGTTCCAATGGCATGCAGTTCGTTACATGTTAAATGGAGTGGGGGTTGGTGCTCTGTGTTGCCATATGCACCACTATGGACAAACATTTGTATTTTTTGATGAATGTTTTATAGTACACAAACACATACACAGACACAGATGCAAACACACACATCACACATGAAGTGTGTGTGTGTGTGTGTGTGTGTGTGTGTGTGTGATACATGGCTCTCTCCTTTTAGGAATTGACCATATTCATCTCGGTTCTGTTTGTCTGTGCTCTGGGGGTCTTAATGCACTGATCAAATTGATGGTCATGCTCTGTCTGAGTGATGAATGGGAGAGACCCGCCACCATATGCTCTGTGCCGCTTTTAGACATGTTTTCTACCACATCTGCAAATGGGCACCACATTAAAAAACCAATATGGTGGCTCAGTTTAGAGGAGAGAGAATAGGAGGTGGAAAAGCTTCCAGACTATCTGGAGTCGTGTTTTGGTCACAGTTAGATTGGGTGATTTTAGCACGGAGCATTCCACAATGGCCTGTATTTAAATAAGGAAAAACAAAAATAGACACTTCATTGTCGTAAACAAATAAAAATAAAAAAGCCCCCCTCATCAATATGATGAAAAAGACGATGCAAATGATCCCGTTTGTACACTTGTGAGGTGCACTTAAGACTCCCTCTCTAATGTGGAGTAGTTCTGGTCCTCTGAGTGCCCCGTGCATTAAAGCCTTCGCACCTGGCCTTCATGAATCATTCTGGTGTTGTATCCTTTTCATTGAGCAAGAACAAGGGCTCATTAGTATTCACTGGATTAAATTAATGTGCCCGGCTTTATCTCATGCTCCCAGACACCTCCCTAAAATACTGGGTGTAATATACCGGCTGACCTTCAAATGCCACGTGTGTGTGTTGTGCAGTAAAGAGCCATTTTGCGTGGATAGTCTCCCCCGCATGACTTTTACTGTAATTGGAATGGCAGAGGAACAGCTGGCCTGATTAAGAACCAAACTCACAATAGTGCCCCCTTTCCTTTTTTCTTTTCTCTCTGCCTTTCTTCACTCTGCCTTTCTCTCTCTCTTTCACTCTCTCCATCTCTCTCTCACCCTCTCCATCTCTCTCTCTCACCCTCTCCATCTCTCTCTCTCTCTCTCTCTCTCTCTCTCTCTGTCTGTCTTCCTCGCTGTCTCTCTCGCCATCCTTGGCATTCAAGAGGATTTAAATGGTTGGACTCAACTCAAGACATGCATCTCAGATGACCTCTCGCACAATGGGCATAAACATGTCACCGCACGTCACATCTCAGACAGCTCATGTCAGCGTGTGAAAAATGGCCCGACCCTCCTCTCTCCCTCTCTCTCTCTCCCTCTCTCTCTCTCTCTCTCTCTCTCTCTCTACTCACACGATACTTAGGAGAACATAAAACAACTTTAAACACATAATGAATGCAAGGTGGAAGGCAAAATGGAGGGATAACTGGTGCTCTCTGGTAATGTGGCGCACAGATTTGTTGGACTGGATCCCAATTCGAATCATTCAAGTACACAACCAGTGGAATAACGTGCCTGACAGTTCACATACCTCTTCTGTCAAGGCCACTTTGACCTTCAGTAACTGCAGCACTGACTAGATGCTACTGTAACTTGGCCACAAACACCTGGGGTGCTGAACCCTATGAACCTGAGCCTAGGAGTACCTGTCTGGATACAGTACACAGATTCTGGTGAGACCCAGCACATTCACTGGGATTTAGTAGGGTGATACACATATTTCACATAACAGCCACTCAACGTGAATAAAAATGCAGCTTAATTTATCCATATGATACAAGAAGTAGGGTGACTAATGAGTCCATGTCCGGAGCTGCTGTGAAGTCCCAAAACCCAAATAAAGAAGCGGGTGCCGATTGCGCAGCCTGAGTCTCGTCGTAAGCAAGCGGGCTAGTTGAATGGCCTACTCCAGAACTAGCTGTTGTGAAATTGTTGGAAATTTAATTGATTAACACATCACATAAACTGTTATTGAGTGTTGTTGATACACTGAACTTGTGTCCTCGGAACCAAATCAGACAGCAAGCAGCTTTGGATATTTGGAAGTAGGCAGCTGGTGGATAGCAGCTGGGGATACATAACTGGCATGCGTAAGGTAATGGCAACGACCGAAATGCAGTGTTGAAACACGTGTATGAAACGTATTGCATATGCAAACACAGATCCGGTATAAACACTGAGCCCCCTTGAAGTGTGTGCGTAGATCATGTGTGTGCGTTGATCATGTGTGTGCGTAGATCATGTGTGTGCGTAGATCATGTGTGTGCGTAGATCATGTGTGTGCGTAGATCATGTGTGTGTGCGTAGATCATGTGTGTGTGCGTAGATCATGTGTGTGCGTAGATCATGTGTGTGCGTAGATCATGTGTGTGCGTAGATCATGTGTGTGTGCGTAGATCATGTGTGTGCGTAGATCATGTGTGTGTGCGTAGATCATGTGTGTGCGTAGATCATGTGTGTGCGTAGATCATGTGTGTGCGTAGATCATGTGTGTGCGTAGATCATGTGTGTGCGTAGATCATGTGTGTGTGCGTAGATCATGTGTGTGCGTAGATCATGTGTGTGCGTAGATCATGTGTGTGTGCGTAGATCATGTGTGTGCGTAGATCATGTGTGTGCGTAGATCATGTGTGTGCGTAGATCATGTGTGTGTGCGTAGATCATGTGTGTGCGTAGATCATGTGTGTGCGTAGATCATGTGTGTGTGTAGATCATGTGTGTGCGTAGATCATGTGTGTGCGTAGATCATGTGTGTGTGCGTAGATCATGTGTGTGGCCGGTAACTCACCCCCTCTTCTGTGTCCGCTGGGACACTAAACAGGGGTGTCATCCTAATTGTGTTCACATTAAACATTTGCTCATTACATGCAGGTGTTTAGATGATCTTTTAGGGACATAGGGGAAAAAGAGATGAGGGCCCGAGTGAGAGAGGTTTTGTCTCAGCAATATGTGTGTGTGTGTGTATATGTGTGTGTGTGTGTGTGTGTGTGTGTGTGTGTGTGTGTGTGAGAGACAGATGGTAACCAGGTGTACACTGTGGTCCTGGTGAACAATTTGATTTCATTTCTCATTTTTCTTAGATGAAGGATAATTTGGATTTCCTCTTCCTTTGTGGTGAGCTTGGTCTGTGGCTTTCTGGGCAGACACATAAATGTGTCGGCATGCTTGTGTGTAACGATATTAAAGTTTCCTGAGATTTCCGGCTTACAGTACAGTTAAAGCCCATTAAGCTTCCTCTGGCCAGAGCTCAGTCGCTGGGGTGATGGCGTATTCCCTTCGGCCCTTCATGTGTTGGGTTCCTATCCAGGAATTTTTCCCGGCTTCTGTCAGACAAAACGGTTTTGTGTTTTTCGTCTCCAATGTGCTGCCCTGGCAGATCTGAATTGGTTTCTGTCTGCGTCTGGTCCTGCATTGTCCTATTTTGTCTTCTTCTGCTCTCAGGTCAGGCTCATCAGGCCAGAGGTGGCACTGGTTGTAAGGAGTGCTCCGTGTGTGGGAAGATTTTCCGTACAGCTCAACGCCTTAAGGTTCACAGTCGAATTCACACAGGTGAGCAAGGTCAGGTGGGGTGATTGAACACACACACACACACACACACACACACACACACACACACACACACACACAGACTGTTAAGGTTCACAGTCGAATCCACACAGGTGAGCAAGGTCAGGTGGGGTGATTGAACACACACACACACACACACACACACACACACACACACAGACTGTTAAGGTTCACAGTCGAATCCACACAGGTGAGCAAGGTCAGGTGGGGTGATGGGACACACACGCACACACACGCACGCACGCACGCACACACGCACACACACACACACACACACACACACACACACACACACACACACACACACACACACACACACACACACACACACACACACACACACACACAGACTGTTAAGGTTTACAGCCGGATCCACACAGGTGAGTAAGGTCAGGTGGGGTGATGGGCGTGCAAGTCTGACAGATTGTTATTACATTATTGTGACTTGACTGTGGTGAACAAAACAGCATGCTCAAAGTTCATCAACTGAGAAATGACGAGGTCTCTCTGACATGTCCACAAATTGGAGTTATTTTCAACAAATATTATAAAATGATGATTTAGAAAAAATAATGTCAAATTGAATAATATTCAAATTCACCGGATGACCGTTATATGGTTCCAGATTTTCAGTAGCGTTTTTCTCAGAAGCCTACTTGGACCTTGTTACTGCTCATCTGATGAGTTTGAGTTGATGTACGATGTGTGATTACAAACGTATGTCATATTATGTGTCTCAAATCCACTGGCACACCCTCCATGACATTCCCATTGTTTCATATCCAGTGTCTTCCATAACATCCGCACCTTCCTCCACCCAACTGTCAATGGCTATCACAAAGCAAAACCATGAGGACACAAGTCAGTCAGACTTACTGTCTAGTACCTGAACATGTGTGTGTTGCTCTCGTGAGTGGATCCCTCTGCATAGTCAGTCGCACAAACATGGAAATGAGAGTGGTGTGTTAATGTGTATGTTTGTTCCAGTTACGTGCTTCTTTCAATGCATGCTAGCCCGGCTCCTTAGCCACCACACTACCCCTGCCCCCATGATACTTTCAACAACATATTTCATCTGATACAAGTCATTCATTTAGCTATAACAGTAATGCACCAGAATAATTTGAGGGATTTTTTTTTAAACCACAATTAGTCACTTTTTAGCTTTTTCCGTTTTCCAATAAATGTCGACATTGTGTGATTTGTGATTGTAAACATTTTGCATGACATTCGCAAAGTGCTCTTACTCCTTCATAAGGTAAATGTCAAAGCTTTTTTGAGATGGATGTGTGAGTGTGTTTTCTTTGGATGTTGGTTCTGCAACAGTGATAAATTGATTTTAGTGGTATTGCATTAGCTAATGGCATCCGTGATGTATGACAGAATTCCATGATTACCGCTGAAAGCCTCAGAGGCAGTTTGTTCAAGCACAGAAATGGATTCCATATGTATCTGTTAAACCAGTGCCATGATTAGGCTTATATTCAATATGATAAATGTCGTCTTTATCCCGTTGATCTCACATGCGCACACACACACACACACACACACACACACACACGCTGCCCTCATTGCCCAAATTAAACCTCCATTGTGTGTGTGTGTGTGTGACAGAGAGAGAGAGAGAGAATTTTTCATTTGATAGTTATGACTAGAGATATAGATATCTTTTTGTGTTGAATGTACCAGTATGTATGTATGCATGTAGAGAATGAATGTATGTATGTATGTATGTATGAATAGATATAATGCATTTAATGCTTCTATTCAGTGTCTAAATTGTGCTCTGTACTAAGGCTAAACTTTACCTGATACGTAAGCTCAAGGCATGTCGATAGGTGTTCTATTGCAGGCGCTATTAGCCTATCGAGGGAAAAAAAATAAATGAATAAAAAGGTGTTATTGTTTACATGATGCAAATCTGAAATTCTTGAGCTCAATAAAAAAGAATAATAAAAACCACAGTCTTCTCATACGGTCAGTACAGCATATGTGTGAATGAGCAAAGTGGTGGGGCTTAAGCAAGACTGCTAATGATTGATAAAGTAACTGTAAAGTGTGAATGAGCAGAGTGGTGGGGCTTCAGGAAGACTGCACTGCTAATGAGCAGAGTGGTGGTGCTTCAGGAAGACTGCTAATGATTGACAAAGTAACTGTACAGTAATTACAAAGTAACTGTACAGTAATTACAAAGTAACTGTACAGTAATTCCTCCTCTGGGTTTGGGCCCCTCAGGTGAGAAGCCGTACAAGTGTCCTTTCTGTGGCTACGCTGGCAGCCAGTTTACGTCCCTCAAGTATCACCTGCAGCGTCACCACAATCAGCCACTAACCCCCCATCACCATGGAGACGACCCCTGCAAACCCTGGGCACCAGGCACAGTCAGGGGGTGTGATGATGATGATGATGATGATGATGACGAGCCGGCCCCGGAGCCACAGCGGGAACCCCTGGACCTGTCCATCAAAGGGGAGGGCGGGGCTGAGACTGACCGAACACCCCCAGCCTCTCGCAGCCTCCAGCCTCCTCTCCGAGTGTCATCTCTCCACCTGGCACCTCCTGCCACTTTCTCCATCTTCTCCTCCCTCCCCTGCTCCTCTGCAGCCTCTCTCACAGCCTCCTCCACCTCCTCCTCCCCTTCCCTAACAGAGGCCAGTTCTCCTTTCAATGTCTCCTCTTTAGTGCCATCCTCTCTTTTCAACAAGCCTCCATTTGTATCCACCCTGGTGTCCACCTCTCCATTTCCCGCTCTCTACGGCTCATCTCCGTTAAGTGTCTCTTCTGTCGGTTCTTCACCTCCTTTCTCGCCTCTCTATCCAAACTCTCCCTACAGCCTTTCAAACATCACCTCCTCCTCCTCCTTTAGCAGTTTCTCCCTCTTGCCGAACTCCTCGGTCATCACCTCCCACAGAGCAGCTGCTTCCTCCTCCTGTGACTCCTGGTCTGATGTCACTTCCTCTGTCTGTGCGTCTTCTCTCTGCGCCCCCGTCCAAACCAGCGCTCCCTCCTCCTCTCTCTCAGTGTCCCCCTCTCTCTCCACCTCCCCCTCTCTGTCGCTCTCTTCCTTCAGCAGCAGCACTCCTTTCTCTGTCTGCACCTCCCTTCCTGGTTTCACCTCCTCCTCCAGTCACCCCTCCCTCTGCTCCTCCTCTCTGGGTCAGGAGAAAGTGAACGGTTATGGCGGTCCTAAGACGATGAGGATGGGCAGTGACCCGTTGGGAGCGGATGAGAAAGAGGACTCCACCCCTGGAGAGGTGACCAAGGGATCTGCTAGGTCCTCTATGGGCCGACCTGAGCTCGTAATCTCACACTGTGGCAGAGACGCTAAACTGGACAACCCCGGGAAGCAGGAAGATGCTGTCCTCTCTAGATGCAGAGAAACTGGTTCAGTGGGATTGTTTTCACAGAACGCTGGTCATAGCCCACTGCCCTGCATGGATGTGGGAGGCCACGGGGTTGGGCTGATAGTGTCCAAATCTGGACAGGCAGCTTCACTAGAACACTGACACATCCAAGTGTCTATTCTGACTGAAAACAGGCGTCTACAGGTACTCATGTGAGAATACAGTCGTTACAGTGATTATGAAGTATATGTTTATTGTTATGTTGGTGACTATGATGATTATAGTTGAAGATGTGATGATGTTTGTGGTAAGATACTGTATCTGGATGAGTGGCACCCACACGGTAACCCAAAGGTGTCCAGAGATCAGCATGGCTATCAGGTAAAATGGTCCCTGCCTCACTGATTTACACTTGGGAACTGGATTTGTGTGATTGTGTATGTTACTTCTGCATAAACCTTGCTGTAGGCATCAGTGTGTACAGTATATGAGAGAAGACTGGGGCTTCTGGTCTGTATTTGTGGAGCTCAATAAAGAATTTGTGTGGGTTGCTCACGTGTGTGTTTATACAGCCACTCATGGGAAACAAATCATCTCTGTGTAATCTCACCTTGAAGGCTGTTCTACTAAACTGTGGGCATTCTAAGAAGATGAGATAACATCACAGGAACTTCAGGAACACCTCTGCTTCTAAGAACTTGAAGACCAATCTACATTCTCTGGATTGTATGCCTGTGGCTCACTGTGTTAAAACAGGTCTCTCTGGAACTGCAGGTAAACAACCACATACATGAAACACATGACATTGAATTTGATTGAAATTATGCCTAAATGGAAAACAATGGTCAGATAACAAACTTTAACCAGGACAGTCCTTTCTATGAATACATATCTAAGTGCCTATGATTTTTAAACAGGGTTATGGAAATAATATTTGTTAACTTTTGTTAGAACTGTGTGAAAATCGCCCCATTGCCATTAAATTACACAATACTGCCTCCTGGTGGATAGTAAATTGTTGGTTGGGAGTATGGGCAATGAAACAAAATCAATTAAAGCATGTTTTAGGTTTCACCTAATTCAGACCATTGCAAAATATCAGTATTTTAACCAACAGTCATATCATAAAATGTACTCAATGTACTGTGTACCTCCCAAATCAACCACTGCCCTAATGAAGTTAAAGTTGGTAGACGGTTTTATCCACAACCATGCGGTCCGATGATCAGGTGTTACGCTACCGCTGCTTGGGGTGTGCAGTGCAGGCTGTGTGTGTGTGTGGGGGGGCAGCATGTGTTTGGCAGGACCAGCTGGTGACCTCTGGCTGAACCCTCTCTCATGGCCAGTCATCATGGCCAGTCATCTGTTCTTTATGACTACCTGTAGGCCAACCGAGGAAACACTAGGGGTCACCATATACACGTTGTAACCTTCGGATTTCAGCAGTAGGCCTAAAGTAAATTCCAACTGCCTGCTTCACCGTGAATTCACAGATGGACAACTGTTGATGTCATAGCCTACTGTTGTTTACAATATTGATGTATCAATGGGCTTTTGGTCGCTGGCTAAACTAGTAGAACTCTGTGTAAACTTTTGCTTTTCCAGCAGCTAATAACGGTAGTTAGGCCCAGAGCAGATAGCCTACAGTAGATCTCTCTAGGGCAGTGGTTCTCAACCTTTTTTTAGTGATGTACCCCCTGTGAAATATTTTTTTCAGCCAAGTACCCCCTAACCAGCACAACGCATTTTTAGTTGAGAAAAAAAGACTTAAAACTGAGCACTGTGACATCAGTGTCTAATTTATTAAACTTTGGAACCACGAGTCCATCCATAAACTTCAACCACGACTCCATCGTTTGAGTTTTGACAGTGATTGACAGGTGATGGCGGGTGGCATGTGACAGGTTGGGTCGAACCATCCTGGTATGGGGGGGACTCTGGGTTTTTAGGATAATGAAATTGAATAGCCTACTGAAATATAAATTTATTTTATGAACTTATATTTTCCTGAAATATTTCTTAAATAATTGTTTTTAAAGTATTTTTGCATGGATTCTACTTTTTAAATCTATGTATATTTTAACCATAAGCTGTTTTTAGGGCATTTTTTTTACTACCTTTATTCATAAGGATTTATTCTGGTCATTGTAAGTGCCACACACACTTAATACTTTTAGCAGAGTCTAGGCTATCCAGATCTGCCATCATTCAATGTATTAGTACTAGCATTGATTTTATTTAGATTTTTAGAATTAAAATATAAAAAGCGTATTATAAATATTCTTATATTTTGACATGTATCTCACCACAGCGAGCTCATAGCTCGACATGCATTGTGTGTGTAGGGCAGACTGTCCTGAATCTGGCAATATCATTGCCATGGTGGAGGGATTTTCTGGGGCTGAGCAATTTACAGACAGTGTGCGCCTTACAGAAATAAATTAAATTAAAAATGACCTTTCTGTGCTCCATATCTGTGACACGAACTGATCTGACCTGACTTGACCCGAGTTTACGTGTGTGCCTATGGTGTTTGCACTCATGATTCTCTACAACTTTTTACTGCATTGCCATGAACAAAGTAAAGGCAAAAAAGATGTTTCTTTGGCGAACAAATTGGGATGCAATGTGAGCCTTGAATTGGATGCCATGCAGGAATTTGGTAGGATCTCAAAACCAGATTATGAACATTCTTTGCCATAGAGAAACACACAATAGCGTTGGATTATAAACAAGCTTTGCTACAAAAACAGACAAAAACATGAGGTAAGTCGAGCTATATGAAGTTATTATTTTGCTGTCACTTCGTCTGTTTTATAACCCAGAAGGATGTACTTGGTATCAAATAATAGCTCCGTGTCTCCTCTTTAATCTGACATGCGTGGCATATCTATCTGATCACAGGTCCGCGAGTAATTCAAACGAGAGTAATGGGTGTGCAGCATTGGTTTTACATTATTATTTTGCAGTCACTTCGTCTGTTTTCATAAGCCAGAGGATCAACATACTTGCTATCAATGGATAGCCCTGTGTCTTCTCTTTCATCTGATATGCTTGCCATATCTGTGTTCAAGGGTTCACGAGTAATTCAAACGAGATGAATGGGTGCTCAGGTGAAAGCAGAGAAGTATAGACTGTAAATATGGTGCAATTTGATTTAATTTCATGGTTTTTTTATTTTCATACTTTAACTTACAGACAAGTGCATGGTCTCGTTGGAAAGCCCCACTTCTGCTCTGTCGCGCAATAAATGTTTCATTTCGCTGCAATGAACAGTTGCAGAGCAATGTAACAGAGAAGAAAGGGTGTGTTTTTTGACGCACTTTGCGTCAATCGGCTTCTAAGGGTTAAAATCACAGTACCCCCTGGAGTGCCTTAAGTACCCCCATTTGAGAACCACTGCTCTAGGGCTCTGGTTAGGCCTACACGTTGTTTTTTCCATCAACTCATAATGATTGTTACGTAGCCTATCTATGCTTTAACACCCGATGATGTAACAATAGCTAGAATAACATAGCTTACATTCCATTCCATTTCAACGGGTATAAAAACACAGGCAGCGCTTTAATATCATTATTCGGAGAGCGACTTTAATAGGCCTATCATTATTCACGACAACGAGCGACTTGGTCCTTCACAACTCATCAGTCCAACAAGTGATTTCAGAAAATATATTGTAAGAAAAGCACGCAAGAGTTATTGTAAATGTATGTTTGAAATAAATTAGAAACGTTAGCCGAGGCCCAGTAGCCATGTAGGAATGTGGACATTTAGAAACAATCTGCACAGACTAGTAAGTAAGCTAAGAATAGTGTTATGTGTTTTCAGGATTTCCACAATGGATCGACTCAGCGAGGGTCTGAGAGCAGCCCTGAGTACGGCCGCAGCAGGCAAGCTGCAAAGGTATCTTGATGAAACGGCCGAGGAGGCACAGCAGAGAGAGAGAGCCATGAGGTTGACAATTGAGAAGGTCCTACAGGACCTTACAGAGGCGGAGAAATCCAGTCAGGCAGCGAGTGAGGAGAGACAAAGAGAGAGAGCGAAGAAGAAAGCAGCTATAGAGGCCAGCATACGCGACAAAGAGGAGGAGATTAGCTTAGAGCTCAATCTAATGACACATAGAGTGAGGACGCTGACCGAGAACATAGAGATGGAGAGACAGAAACTTGTATCTCTGGAGGAAGATTACCAGAGGACTGTCGCTCTCCTGGAGAAGGAGTCCGTATATGATTATGATAAAATGATGATCAATGAGCCAGAGCGCATCAAGGCAGAGTCTGACAATTGGGTCAGATGGACCCAGGAGAGAGTGAACAGCGCATTGGCAATGGCACTGACAGCTGCTGCTACCAAGCAAAAGTGGCTAAAGGAGCTGGTAAACCAGGCTGAAAAAAGGATGGTGGTAAAAATCACTTTTACTTACACATCCCAGTATAGTAGATCCAAAATGTCCTTTTATCTTACCCAACATGGTGGGTGCCAAACTGAGAGAATGCTGTGTCTGTCTTCCTTAGGTATCTGTTCCTCAGGTGTCAGGTGGGCCTGCTCAAGAGGTTAGCAACACTAACAAGTCGTGCCTTAATGATGGCCTCCAGGTAGGCTACCTTAAAACACAATTCCCATGAAAAACTCTAATTAAACCATGACTGATTATACTTCATCTTCTTACCTGCACCAGTGGTTTCTCCATTCTCATAATTAACCCAAAATATTTGCATTCTTATTTTTATTTAGTCTCTGAGCTTCAGCAGCCAGAGAGCTGAACAGATAATTGTTCAGAAGCAGACACTCCAGGGAAAGATCGACACAAAGTTTGAGAAGAAGATGGCACGTCTCGTGTGTGAGGCCACCAAAAAGGAGGAGAAGATCAAAGCTGCCGAGATGAAAAAGAGGATGCAGCTGGAGGAGAAGATGAGGAAAGAGCTGGATAGAATACACAAGGCTGAGCTGAAGGAAAACAAGAGGAAGGAGGCTAAGAAGAAGAAAGAAGCCGAAAAACTGGAGAGGAAGAGGGCAAAAGAGGAGAGGGCCGAGACCAGACAGACCAGATGTTGTTTCTGCTGGAGGAAATCTTCCAGTCCAAAGGACAATGCTGAAGAACTCAATTCTTAAAAATGTTGAGAATTAAATCAATCTTTTTCAATCTATGCGGAGCCATTTCTGTTCTTTGTGCTATAGGTAGTTCTATCCAGACATTGCTGTCACTGACTAAAGGTATAATATGAATCTAGCTCAGGGCAATCCAAACTTTTCTCATCTGTTGTTCCCCATTGGTGGAACACACCACCAGTTCCTAGAGAGTATCTCCTCTTGTAGCACTACCTACAACTAGACTTGCTAATTCTAGCACTTACCACCTGACTAGAACTGATACTTCACTGTATGGAAGTAGCACTCACTGCTGCACTAACTTGTCCTTATCGCACTCTACATTGATTGTTTCCCTTGTTGGCTGTCCCTTTGGGTTGAAAAACGTCAGCCAAATGTAATGTAATTGTATAATAATGATGATAATAATAATAATAATAATAATAATAATAAATATAAATTCTTTATATTGCGCTTTTCATGCAAAGAATGCGAAGTCCTTTGCCAGAAAATCAAGAAAACAGACCAAAACAGTAAGAAAATAGACCAAATAATGCATGCAACCACAAATCAAACAAAAGGTTTGGTGAAGTTGGACATGCTCTTGCCCTTGAATTTCCCCTGGGGATCAATAAAGTATCTATCTATCTATCTATCTATCTATGCTCTGTAACCATGAACTCAAAACTATCTATGCTCTGTAACCATGAACTCAAAACTAAAATGAGAACATGATTTGGCTTGATCCATCCGTATATAATATAAGTTTGTCATAACATTGTAATCCTGTGGTTTCCCATTTTATGATTTAGCAGATGCTTCTCCCATGTGTTGTGTGCCGGACTCTGTAAACAATCATTACACTTCAAGCATTCATCCCCAAGAAAGAGTTCTCCTGTTAGCGGTGTTGGCCCCAGTTCCATCCTCAAGAACACATCCAGTCACCTGCGGAGCAACTGCTCTGTTTCAGAAGTGTCTGCAGCCGGAGCCACTTTGTGTTGCATGATTCAGCACTCTTCATCTCAAGCAAACTTGATCGAACCACATAATGTCAAAAGAACAGCCCGTGCAAGAACGCGGCGTCTGTGACGATACATTGACAGCATTAATTATTAAACAGTGTGGACGTCTGGTTTCAGACTGACAGTGTTGTATTGAGTATCGTTCAAACCCTGCCCACTCTGCCTACTCATTGGCTGTGGCTCTCTGATTGCAGTTATCCATCAGCTCGATCACACATTGGCATCTCCATGGAGCTCTCATCAGCCCAGCGCCCCCAACAGCAGCTCTATGTGTGGCTGGCTGTGTGCTGTCCGGCTGCTATTTCCGCATGTTTCATACTGGGAAGTATCCATTAGATGGTCTATGAGACCTTGCTTGCTCCGTTGTGTTTGTACACAGTGTGTTGGTCTGTCACCAGATCACTGTGCTCCACTGTACAGTTGTTTATTTACCAGCATTTTTTAAAGATTCAGTTGTGAAATACAAACATGAAAACAGAAGTCCTTTATGGAGAGAAATACAGGAATTAATTTTGCAGAGTGAGGCACTACTAACAAAGGTGACCATATAAAATGTACCCACCCCATATTTACAAGCAGAATTTGGAAGAGTGGACCCATTGTTTGACACCTTATAACAACAAAGTTGCTTATAACCTCTGTCATCTAAAATGCCATAAATTAGACAAAGTGTCTAGTCAGTCACCTTTGGCCTGTTTCCTTTAAAACTGTACTCAATGATGGAATCAATTGCCTTACCAGCCTTCACAAGATGGCTAAGACCTTGATAGCCTGCACACAGCTTTGGAAAATATCATACCTCATACAGCTTGCTCTCACACTCTCCAGTAACCATTTATCC
Source organism: Alosa pseudoharengus (assembly GCF_046254945.1). Classification (NCBI taxonomy): domain Eukaryota; kingdom Metazoa; phylum Chordata; class Actinopteri; order Clupeiformes; family Clupeidae; genus Alosa; species Alosa pseudoharengus. The sequence continues at coordinate 37,536,898 of NW_027468565.1, read as the reverse complement.
ATCCATCCATTCTTTCATCCACCCATTCATTAATTCATTCATTCATTCATTCAAACAATATTCAACTCCATAATTAGTGTTGGATATGAACAATCTAGGAACAATGTAAATATTATGCTAAAAAGAACCACTAATAAAACACAGCCCCACCCCACCCCCTCACCCATCTGGCCCTCTGGTATGTGGCTGTCAGTGGGATACTGATTTCCTTAAATTATCCAATACACCCAGCGGACATGCTGTGGTGTGTGTGTTAAAGTATAATATGTGTGTGTGGTTGTCTCTCTCTCTCTCTCTCTCTCTGTCAGTCTCATCACTTAAAGGGACACCAGGCAACGTTTTTGTGTTAATTAATCATCTTCGTAAGTCGGTATATGGTTAAATGACTCATTACGGGGCGAATGAAGGCTCTCTCGCCCGCCCCTACTGCCTGTAGGAAGAATATCCCACTTGCAAGTTCGGAGTATCCTACCCGCCGACCGAAGCAGGATCAGTTTACATCCTGCATCCACAGCACAGAGGCAGGCTAACGAAATGCTAGAGATTGTTGCAAACGTGTGTATAATGGCAGAGCCGGCGAAGAAGCAGTGAAAACCCTTGACGGAAGACGCAAAGAAAAGTAAAAGAGCTTCAGACCGAGCGAGGGGGAGTTTCGTAGAGAAAAAGCATCAGGCTTGCCTGGTGTCCCTTTAACTCCAGCATCTACATCTACACATGGGACTTTAGCTTCTGTGGGCCCTAGTAGTGGTATTGACACACTTACAAACACACAGACGTGGACATACATATGCATATGGTTCCTCAGACACACAGACATTCACACAGAGAGTGCATACACAGTAAATGCACATATTAACACTCATCCCAAATGAAATCATGCACACACACACACTCACAATAGATGATCAGATCTGGACCGGATCCTGTGAGGGTATTCTCCTCCCAGATTTGCATCTGCCATCTCTTAACTGTCAACAAACCTTTTAAATGTAATTATACACCCATAAGCTGACTGTTCAACACACTGAACCGAAACAGATGGAGAAATCCATCTGAATTTCTAATCAGGATGCATTTATTAATTCACTCTCTATCAGGAAGTTATGTGGTGTGGTGTTGACAGTGATGGGGTTATATGTGCAATAAGAAATCATCAACAACGTCTTCCTTTTAGACAACAAAAAATACCTAAACAGTGATTAAAAATATGCCCTTTTGCAAGTCAACATCTATCCGTTCGGTTCAGCTGCTTTATTCTCCCACAGCTGGGGCTTGGCATGGCACCAGTGAGCATGCCCCCCCACACACACACACATACACACACACACACTCCCCCTTCCTGTATGGGAGCCTGACTGAGAGATCACCTTGGGCAGCTGTGCGGTCTGTTCCGTTTCCACGGCGCTGTGCAGCTGATTGACAGTCGGCTTGACAACTCCATTCAGCCACCACCTGCTATCTGTCAATCAGGCGAGTCATCCTGGGGCCATTGACGGAGCTGTCAGCTTGGTTGAGACGTGTCTGTCAGAACCAGCAAACACAGAGCAGCCAGCTCGCTCCACATCTCTCACGTTCCACTGGCTCCTCTACCTCTCGTCTCACCTGGACGGCTTTCTTGTCTGTGTGCTTTCAGGGTCTACCTAAAACAGCGGTAACAGTGCAGATCTAAACCCAATTCTTTCTTGTCTGTGTGCTTTCAGGGTCTACCTAAAACAACGGTAACAGTGCAGATCTAAACCCAATTCTTTTGGGCAACTCTACTGTAGCTTTTTGATTTTGTAGGTAAGACATGGTTTATGTCATAATTATTTTGGCTCCACCTTGAACATTGTTATTGTCAGACGAACAGAAACTTGCCTTCCCACTTGTAGGATCTATGATCTTTCTGAAGCATTTGCCAGACTGCGTTTTTATTGTACAGCAGTCACAATTCAGTGAGAGGAGTGTTCTTCTATCCTGATTTCTTTCCCACCTTTTGCTCTTTTCCTTATACATGGGGTGCATTTTAATTGTTTTTTTAGCAATGCAGTCAATGGTGACCAATAGCCTCCCAGTGTGGGTACGGCACACGTGATACGCAAAAGGACACTAAGACACCGTGTACAATCCCACGCTCTCTGATAAACACCAGAAGCTCAGGCCACAGAACTCACCGGCAGAGGAGACCAGAGGGATAGGCCAGTGTGCAGAGGAGACCAGAGGGATAGGCCAGTGTGCAGAGGAGACCAGAGGGATAGGCCAGTGTGCAGAGGAGACCAGAGGGATAGGCCAGTGTGCAGAGGAGACCAGAGGGATAGGCCAGTGTGCAGAGGAGACCAGAGGGATAGGCCAGTGTGCAGAGGAGACCAGAGGGATAGGCCAGTGTGCAGAGGAGACCAGAGGGATAGGCCAGTGTGCAGAGGAGACCAGAGGGATAGGCCAGTGTGCAGAGGAGACCAGAGGGATAGGCCAGTGTGCAGAGGAGACCAGAGGGATAGGCCAGTGTGCAGAGGAGACCAGAGGGATAGGCCAGTGTGCAGAGGAGACCAGAGGGATAGGCCAGTGTGCAGAGGAGACCAGAGGGATAGGCCAGTGTGCAGAGGAGACCAGAGGGATAGGCCAGTGTGCAGAGGAGACCAGAGGGATAGGCCAGTGTGCAGAGGAGACCAGAGGGATAGGCCAGTGTGCAGAGGAGACCAGAGGGATAGGCCAGTGTGCAGAGGAGACCAGAGGGATAGGCCAGTGTGCAGAGGAGACCAGAGGGATAGGCCAGTGTGCAGAGGAGACCAGAGGGATAGGCCAGTGTGCAGAGGAGACCAGAGGGATAGGCCAGTGTGCAGAGGAGACCAGAGGGATAGGCCAGTGTGCAGAGGAGACCAGAGGGATAGGCCAGTGTGCAGAGGAGACCAGAGGGATAGGCCAGTGTGCAGAGGAGACCAGAGGGATAGGCCAGTGTGCAGAGGAGACCAGAGGGATAGGCCAGTGTGCAGAGGAGACCAGAGGGATAGGCCAGTGTGCAGAGGAGACCAGAGGGATAGGCCAGTGTGCAGAGGAGACCAGAGGGATAGGCCAGTGTGCAGAGGAGACCAGAGGGATAGGCCAGTGTGCAGAGGAGACCAGAGGGATAGGCCAGTGTGCAGAGGAGACCAGAGGGATAGGCCAGTGTGCAGAGGAGACCAGAGGGATAGGCCAGTGTGCAGAGGAGACCAGAGGGATAGGCCAGTGTGCAGAGGAGACCAGAGGGATAGGCCAGTGTGCAGAGGAGACCAGAGGGATAGGCCAGTGTGCAGAGGAGACCAGAGGGATAGGCCAGTGTGCAGAGGAGACCAGAGGGATAGGCCAGTGTGCAGAGGAGACCAGAGGGATAGGCCAGTGTGCAGAGGAGACCAGAGGGATAGGCCAGTGTGCAGAGGAGACCAGAGGGATAGGCCAGTGTGCAGAGGAGACCAGAGGGATAGGCCAGTGTGCAGAGGAGACCAGAGGGATAGGCCAGTGTGCAGAGGAGACCAGAGGGATAGGCCAGTGTGCAGAGGAGACCAGAGGGATAGGCCAGTGTGCAGAGGAGACCAGAGGGATAGGCCAGTGTGCAGAGGAGACCAGAGGGATAGGCCAGTGTGCAGAGGAGACCAGAGGGATAGGCCAGTGTGCAGAGGAGACCAGAGGGATAGGCCAGTGTGCAGAGGAGACCAGAGGGATAGGCCAGTGTGCAGAGGAGACCAGAGGGATAGGCCAGTGTGCAGAGGAGACCAGAGGGATAGGCCAGTGTGCAGAGGAGACCAGAGGGATAGGCCAGTGTGCAGAGGAGACCAGAGGGATAGGCCAGTGTGCAGAGGAGACCAGAGGGATAGGCCAGTGTGCAGAGGAGACCAGAGGGATAGGCCAGTGTGCAGAGGAGACCAGAGGGATAGGCCAGTGTGCAGAGGAGACCAGAGGGATAGGCCAGTGTGCAGAGGAGACCAGAGGGATAGGCCAGTGTGCAGAGGAGACCAGAGGGATAGGCCAGTGTGCAGAGGAGACCAGAGGGATAGGCCAGTGTGCAGAGGAGACCAGAGGGATAGGCCAGTGTGCAGAGGAGACCAGAGGGATAGGCCAGTGTGCAGAGGAGACCAGAGGGATAGGCCAGTGTGCAGAGGAGACCAGAGGGATAGGCCAGTGTGCAGAGGAGACCAGAGGGATAGGCCAGTGTGCAGAGGAGACCAGAGGGATAGGCCAGTGTGCAGAGGAGACCAGAGGGATAGGCCAGTGTGCAGAGGAGACCAGAGGGATAGGCCAGTGTGCAGAGGAGACCAGAGGGATAGGCCAGTGTGCAGAGGAGACCAGAGGGATAGGCCAGTGTGCAGAGGAGACCAGAGGGATAGGCCAGTGTGCAGAGGAGACCAGAGGGATAGGCCAGTGTGCAGAGGAGACCAGAGGGATAGGCCAGTGTGCAGAGGAGACCAGAGGGATAGGCCAGTGTGCAGAGGAGACCAGAGGGATAGGCCAGTGTGCAGAGGAGACCAGAGGGATAGGCCAGTGTGCAGAGGAGACCAGAGGGATAGGCCAGTGTGCAGAGGAGACCAGAGGGATAGGCCAGTGTGCAGAGGAGACCAGAGGGATAGGCCAGTGTGCAGAGGAGACCAGAGGGATAGGCCAGTGTGCAGAGGAGACCAGAGGGATAGGCCAGTGTGCAGAGGAGACCAGAGGGATAGGCCAGTGTGCAGAGGAGACCAGAGGGATAGGCCAGTGTGCAGAGGAGACCAGAGGGATAGGCCAGTGTGCAGAGGAGACCAGAGGGATAGGCCAGTGTGCAGAGGAGACCAGAGGGATAGGCCAGTGTGCAGAGGAGACCAGAGGGATAGGCCAGTGTGCAGAGGAGACCAGAGGGAAGAAATACAACGGTATGAACTATGTGGACAAATTACATTGAAATGTTTTCTCACTATTTATTCACTATTTATTTTTTATTAGGTTCTGATATGTTCACATGTTATTTGTTTCCCCTGACCACACACTATCCAAAAATGAATTTGGATGGAAAACTTCTTCAATCAAATTTTTTCACAATATTTCAATGTGTATTTGACTACACAAAATGGACAAATGCAGTATCTTTTACAATGCAGAGTCTTGACATTTCTCACGATCCTTCTCCTGAGGTGTCATATCTTTTTGGTATAATAAACAACCTGCATGACAGTCTGCTTGCTTGGCTATAACTTCGATGTCTATACAGCATGATAGATGAGTGCTGACTCAGGATGCTGAAATTAATATTTAATGTTGTCCTCTTAGCCGATATCGGACGCTCTGGACTGGACTAAACCTTGAACAGAGACAGGATATGCGTTACAAACAAACTGCTGATGACAGCAAAGACATTCAGTGAGATCTGTTTTATTATCAGATATTATTTAGTTTACAATAGAGTCTCCACTTTTCTCCTTAAAAGGCTATATGGCATTGTAGCCTAATGGCGGAAGTAATGTGTCATAATGTGTAATGTGTTGTGTCGAATAGAGGGGGGTATAGAAGTCTGGTTAGTCCTACTGTTTTCTCTGGTTCTCTTTCATTCTATCATTTTCTTTTCAGTAATGTTCTCTATCACACATAATGTTTCTTAACTTTGTCACACTTTCTATTGCTTTGTGTGTGTGTGTGTGGTTGTGTGTGTGTGTGTGTTTGTTTGTGTGCGTGTGTTTCAATCTACTTGCCTCTGACAGGTGACTCGATCTGGCCCGGTGGGTGACTGGATAATCAAAGTGCTGTCAACCCTGTCAATACCCTGCTGTCACAGCGACGACCGAGGTGATTGATTTGAAGTGAAGGTAAAGGATGGGTTTGGATTGATGTCTCTAAATAAACACCAAGATTCACAAAGATGCCACACACACACATACACACACACACAAGCACATAAACACACACACACATGCATGCATACACATTGACATACAAACATACTCATCCCATTTTCTCATGAAACACACCACATCTTCACATGCAAATTAATACGTACACGCAAATTCAAAAGTATATGGTTATGGTTATGGTTATGGATTTAGCAGACGCCTTTGTCCAAAGCGACATATAAATACAAAACAACATAATAATATTTAAAAATGAACAGGGAACAGATTAAAATCTAGGTCAAATATAGTAAGGAGAATAGTTGTAGTACACAATAATATCAATTCAATCAATAGCCTAATAAAAAAGCAATGTAAAAAAGGGGAAAGGCAATAATAAAAACAATAATGTCAATTCAATCAATAATATAAAACAATAACATGCTAAGACTACATTAAGGAGAATATCAATAATAAACAATAATGTCAAATTAATTAACAGCCCAATTAAAATAAAACAACATTATATAAACCATAACACATAAGCGCTTAAACAACTAAGTATATGTTGAATAGGAATGTCTTTAGACCCCTCTTAAACGACCCAAAACTACCACAGGAACGGAGACCACTGGGCAGTTCATTCCACCAACATGGAACCACTGAAGAAAAGAGTCTGGAATTAGACCCAGTTTTTATGACTGGTCGACACAACATACGCTCACCAGAAGACCGCAGTGGGCGGTTGGGGATGTAAGGCTTGATTATTGAATTAAAATAACTAGGAGCAGATCTAGTTAGTGTCCTATAGGCCAAAGTGAGAGATTTAAATTTAATTCTGGCTACTATAGGGAGCCAATGGAGAGTAACTAGGAGAGGAGTTACATGTGTCCTCTTTGGCTGATTGAAGACCAGGCGTGCTCCAGCATTTTGAATCAGCTGTAATGATCTTGTTACACAAGCGGGTAAGCCAGCTAACAGTGAATTACAATAGTCCAGCTTAGAGATGACCATGGTCTGAACAAGAAGTTGTGTGGAATCTTGTGTCAGATAAGGTCTGATCTTCCTAATGTTGTAAAGCATAAACCGGCATGATTTTGCAATAGAAGCTATATGCTCAGAGAAGTTAAGTCGGTCATCAATTACAACGCCCAAGTTTCGTGCCGATCTAGTTGGGGTCAGTGAAGTTGAGTCAAGCTGGATGTTAATCTGTTGGGGAATAGCTGTTTTAGCTGGAAACACCAAAAACTCTGTTTTTGAGATATTAAGCTGAAGGTGCCGATCTTTCATCCAGGCTGAAATATCCTTAAGGCATGCAGAAATCCGGTGGGAAACACTAGAGTCATCAGGTGGGAAAGACAGGTAAAGTTGAGTGTCGTCTGCATAACAGTGATGGTCAAATCCATGGGAGCGAATAGTATCACCTAAGGAAGTGGTGTAAATAGAGAAAAGCAAGGGTCCTAATACTGATCCCTGAGGCACACCTGTGGTGAGGGCATGAGACTTAGATACTTGTCCCTGCCAAGACACGTTGAAAGAACGCCCTTTAAGGTAAGATTCAAACCAGTCAAGAGCTTTTCCAGAAATTCCCAGTTCAGATAGTATAGATAGGAGAATGTCATGGTTAACAGTATCAAAGGCTGCAGATAAATCTAGTAGAATTAATACTGATGACTGAGCAGAGGACTTAGCTACTCTCAATGCTTCAGTCACAGACAGAAGAGCAGTTTCAGTAGAATGACCACTCTTGAAACCAGACTGCATAGGGTCTAGTAGATTATTCTGATGAAGAAAGTATATACAGTACGAACAGTAGTATTATATATTACCCACCCTGAATCCTGCAAAACTTTTCTACAATGCTATATCAGAAAATACATTGACGTCTACAGTGACTTCCTTTTGATGAGATTTATATATCTCAGCTTCAAACTGACCTTACATGTATGGGAACCAGTGATTGCTACATATCCAGCTTTATAGTTGCACAATATATATATATATATATATATATATATATATATATATATATATATATATATATATAATTAAATTATTATTATATTCTGAGACTAAATAATTAAGCTATGCTAGATATATCAGCAGCAAAAGACAACATCTGTCTGTCAAAAATGGGCGTCTCTCTCTCACCTGTGCCCTTGCCTGGTGGTGCTCTGACAGGAAGTTGTTCTCCCGTGTTTAACCTCCGGCTGTCCTTCATGCTGTCCTGCGGAGCGAGCGGCCAACTCTGTGCCAGCGCTCGTCCCTCAGCACGCGTGGCGTCTGATGAGAAGAGACAGGCCTGTCCCTGACAAGTACACCTGTCACTGGGTCAAACCAGATCACGCCGTTCGCCCGCGTCACACAAACTCAGCTGTCACCACCCGGGTATGTCAGGAACATGACAGAACACAGAAAATTGAAGTTTTTTTTTATTTTGCTTAGTTCAGCATCTACCCATGATGTGTTAAATATTTTTTTTTTTTTTTTTGATAATATATTGTGTTACCAAAGGTATCCAAAGGTGTACCCAAGTGATTGGAGACATGAGGGTGATGTACAGTCTAAGCTGCCCGCCCACTATGGATCATCAGAGTTCTGCTTGGCTTCTCAGAACATTTCAGACACCTTACCCAGACTGGCAGCAAGGCATCATGGGTAAAGCTTTCTCATACCTGATGATGTTCCTTTCAATGTGAATCCCCCCCCCCCCACACACACACACAATACCCCTCTCTTTCCCCGTTCACTCTAACTAAACTCTGCAGGTGGGGTAGGGAGACCATCCCCTCAGACACACACATCCTCCACGCTTACTGTAATCTGTCTACTGATTGCTTCATCAGCAGACAGTAGAGATTAGATTCTGAAATCGCCTCTCTATTCCAATGCTGCACCTGCATACAATATACTCAGGTGGGTTTCAGGATCAGCAAGGGCAGCCACTGGAACAATGTTACGGCAAAGAGCAAATTAGGTGCAGACCCTTCAATTGAGAGCAAGTTATAATAGTTAGCATAAAACAATATTATTAGAGGTGCTTTAAGCGATGCTGGGTAACATCACTTCTGTTGACTTTCAAACAAAACAGAGAGCTAGCTCGTTACTTCCTCCCCCTCCCTCCCGTGCTGCTCCCATGCAACTTTTTTTTTACAGTGTATTCAGGACCAGTGTTGCCACAGTTACCTTGAAAAAGTAATCTGATTACTGATTACTCCTTTAAAAAGTAACTTAGTTACTTTACTGATTACTTGATTTTAAAAGTAACAAGTTAGATTACAAGTTACTTTATTAGTTACTTTCAGCAGCTGCCGACAACACCCCCACCGCCTCAACATAAACTACTACATCAAAAATATACTGTAAGTGCATTTTAACAGTAATGCCAACAATGTATAGCAGACATCCCAACCTAACCTACTTAGATACTGAAATGCAGATGTTTGTTCAATGATGTCTAGTCAGTACACCGAAGGCCTATTGATAGAAATTGTGTTAGTAAAATATGTAGATTTTGGTAGTTTGGCCTTTTCATGTAGCCTTGGCAACTAGCCATCTAGTATAGGCCTGAGTAATATGCAAATGAAATTACACTTGTTAAACTCACCTCAACAAGTCTTTTGCAATCATTTAACCCGCCGTGAGCAATGCTAAAGTCACTGTTACGAACAGTGCAGTGTGCAATACTATCATTATGTTTTACTCTTATGAGACAATTGGGTATTCTTTTGTGTAGTCTGATGTGAAATGGGTCTTAAATGTTCTTTTTTGAGGGGCACTGACTCTGCCATGACGCTCCTGTTCCTAGATACACTACACACTGAACTGTTTAATTAAGTTCGGGAGAAAAGAGATATAAGCCCACCTACACTGAAAACTGATTGGTTGATTTAGCAAAACAGACCAGGATGCTCTCTGTCTTGGATGCTCTTGCAGGCACACATGCACCACTCCTCTCTCTCTCCCTCTCCGTTGTGTGCGCGTTAAACTTAGATGCACACGCGATTTGAAGTCCGGTCTGGCTTGCGTGCTCTTGTTCGCTCTAGGTTCCGGGAGATTTTATGTAATTTGCAGGCGTCAGGATATCTATGTGGGAGACTCCCAAAACTTCGGGAGACTTGGGATGTCTAGCTAGACAGCACTTTGTCGCCAGCACAGAATGTACAACGTACCTTAA
>NW_027468565.1:37501917-37521917 GCF_046254945.1 Alosa pseudoharengus | reverse complement strand
AAAAGTCAAAGTCAAAGTCTGCTTTATTGTCAATTTCTTCACATGTCAAGACATACAAAGAGATCGAAATTACGTTTCTTAAAAATCAAGGATTCTTGAGCGCACCATGTGAAGGGTTTTCCTAGATAACATATAGCGAATGCTTCTGAGATGAACTCCCATCGATGCCCCAATCATGTCCAGGGGCATTACTGCTGCCAGGGACATCTCAGGGAGATCATGTTCAGGGCAGAAAACCCTTTCAGCATCAAGAATGGGTAAAACTCACTTCTTCATCGCCACCATATTGTGGAGAACCAAACACATGCATGAAAGATGAAGCCATCATTAACTGTCATTGTCTCTCCTGATGATGAGGATATCCTTGTTGTGCAGGGAATCACTGCTTTTCATGAGTGTGACGGCATGTCGACCAAGTTTAGGTTGATTTTTTAGACCACAGTGTTTACAGATGTTATTGCAGGCAGAGCTGGAAGACTGTGAAGGGTCTAGTGATATGAGATTCATAACCCAGACACAAAGGTCATATTGAATTATTTCTGACTGACTAAAAAAAATCTACTTTTAGCTTATTGTCCCAAAATGTCATCATACTGTGTTTTAAAAATATACTATCAAGTCAAGTGACTTGAATCTTGAATGAGTTCTTTTGTATTTCATTGAGGTAAATGAGCATCAGATAACTGGGCCTTGAGATACACTGAACTGTGGAGACACAGAGCTATCTAATCAGATCACAGTTAAAGAGAAGGGACACCTTGTTCCAACTGAGATACTAACATAATGATGCTTCATTTCCTTGCCCCCACCACACACACACACTCACATACATACAAACACATGCACACACACTCACATACACACATACTCTCTCTTTCTCTCTTTCTCTCTCTTTCTCTCTCTCTATCTCTTTCTCTCTCTCTCTCTCTCTCACACACACACACACACAAACATACACACATTGCTATCCCCCAGATTAAAGCTGGCATTGATGTTGAGTGAGCCTCTTTCGTTGGCGGCAGTGGCATCAGTCGGCCCGTTGTGGGCCGGATGGGCAGACAGATGTCTGTTTGGGCGATCTTCAGTCCTCCAAGCAGGAGCCCCCCTGTTGTACATGGGTAAAGAGGACGCAAAGTGGCAGTTTGGCAGCTCCAACCAGGAGTGTCACTCCGCATCGTGTCCCCTGCCAGCAGACGGCGCGCGCTGTTAAACGGAGGAGGTCGTTTTTTTTCCCTTTTTTTTTCTCCTTTCCTGGGACAGGGCGCCCAGCGTGCCACCTAGACGTACGCGCCATCTCCGCATGAGACGAGATGCTTCACGAGCAGCGGAGACAAGGGCGCGAGACTGACGGGACGTCCTCGCCACATTCTGACGGGAACGTGAAGGGACGTCGCGTCAGATCATCCAAATGCGGCAATGTCAAAAAGAAAAAGAAGAAAAGAAACGTGGGCGGACACGTCAGGGCGCCGTGGCGCCGGGCGAATAGCTGACACGTCAGGGCGCAGTGGCGCCGGGCGAATAGCTGACATGTCAGGGCGCAGTGGCGCCGGGCGAATAGCTGACATGTCAGGGCGCAGTGGCGCTGGGCGAATAGCTGACACCTCCACAGCTATAAATCTTCCCGAACTTTCAAAAAATGAGATTTGGATATGATATTCTGTCTACATCTCTCACAGTGTATCATCCTCAAATGTGACACAAGTGCAGAGTGTAGAGTTTAGCACCAAACAAACAACAAACTACTGTGATTAAAGAAGGAAATTCTTTTGTTTCCCCGCGTTCAGATGACAGACAATCTTGCTTTCCTCTTTTTCTAGTGTAATTCTAAAGTTTATTCTGATAGCTAAGACTTCGACATGGTGAGGCTTGGTCACCCAACTGTGCACAGACTAAAGTGGCCTTTACTTAAAGACAAGGCAGCTCTAAGCTCCACACAAAGACGTGGGAGCTTAATGAATTCATCCTGGAATGACAGTGAATGAATTCAAAAGAGATTCTTGGATGTCGGCGCTCATGTCTCTGCCAACCAGATGGGCATATAATAAATGAATTTTGTGCAGTCCTCTCAGACACAGCCAATGGATTTGACACATATCAAATTCGCAGTGACCCACCATAGCATGTCAACTAACGACGGGGGACACGCAACGTGTCAGTCACATCCATTAAACCGGCCTGACAGCCACACTGCCAATTTCCAGCTGTAGACACAACTATTTTCCCACCCAAAATGAAAGAGAGAGAGAGAGAGAGAGAAAACGCTAGACATGGAAATCTCTCAGTGAAAGATTGTGTCAGGACGGAAGAAGGTGTTTTTTTTTCTTCTTCCTTCCTTCCAAGGGGCACGGCAGGCATTTTTGGTGGCATTGGCAGGCGTGGTGGCCAGGCAGGCGATGTGCCCAGGCATGGTGCCAGTCTGCCCAGGGTGCCTGCGCTGTGTGCCCAATGCCCCCCGGGGGCGATGTCCTCATCGGAGGGACAGGAAGGGCACCAACTGCCGTCCGCTCCAAATCAGTCACTCACCCCAAACGCCAGCCAGCAGGCCAGCTGTCAGAATGGAACAGGAGGGGCAGAGGAGAGAGAGAGAGAGAGAGAGGGAGAGAGAGAGAGAGAGGGAGAGAGAGAGAGAGAGGGAGGGAGAGAGAGGGAGAGAGAGCGAGAGGGATGGAGAAGATGGAAAAGAGAGATGAGAAATGGAGAAACACGCTGTGAAGCAGGCTCTGTTAGCAAGATTCTGTAATCCAACCATCACTTGGCTTCTTGCTCATTGTTGTGCTATTTATGTGTGGGGGGCCTCCAAGATGGCACTCTCCATTCCTGTGCATTTGATTTTGATGTTTTTTTTGTCATCCTTTGTGAAAAGAGCCTTTGACAGTGTCACTTGAAGCACTGACTGCGGCTGTATGCGCTGTCAATCCACACGACAGCTTGGACAGTTTGGCATGGGAGCCGTTACTCTGCTTGAAAACAGAGCAGACATATTCAGCCAGCGTAGCAGCAGTCATCAAAGATGCTCTGGCTTTTTACATGCATGTATTCAACGCTGTGTGTGGCTGCCTCTGAAGGAGAATTGTTTTGTGTGTGTGTGTGTGTGTGTGTGTGTGTGTGTCTGTGTGTGTGTGTGTGTGTGTGTGTGTGTGTGTCTATGAGTGTCTGTGAGTGTGTGTGTGTGTAAGAGAAAGAGAGAGACAAGAGAGAATGTGTGTGTGTGTGTGTGTGTAGGTTTGCGGTGTGTATTTGTATGACAGTGAGTGTGTGTCAACAACCTCCTGGCAGGATGGCATTTCTCTGATCGACTGCGAGATGAGCTAACACAGAGTTTAGCCTCCGTCAGCGTGTTTTCTCCTCGCTTCCTGCAGGAGATATAGCTTAAGGTAGCACTTAACATGCTGCGAGACAGGATCTAATGGATTGATACACAGCTTTTGACATGCTATTTGAGCATGTAGCTCACAGTAATTGGCCATGTCATCATGCATTAAATTAACGATATACGGAGCAGAGCCCTGGAACGAGTGTCTTTAGCAAATCTGTCAGGGCTCAGGCGAAAACGCTTCTGACAGCTATCTATGGGAGGGGCGGCCAACTGCAAGTCAGCTGCGTGAGACTCACTTCCTGTCCAGCTGCCGGAGATTTTGGCATTTGGCGCTTCTGCCCTTGCTCACCTTAGTTTTTTTTTTTTCTGTTGACGTAAAACATTTGACATCAGTTGATGCAAACTGCATTGCAGAGAGCCTCTTGAATGAGTAAATCGTTGTGCTCCTTTTCTCAAAGAAATATAGCAACATTTAGAAAATATAGCAACATTTAGAAAATATAGCAACATTTAGAAAACACACTCTCACACACCCGCTGTCAGTGCAGTTATTTTTTTAGGCATTGGTGATTTGACCTTCAGCGCACACACCAGGTGAAGTCAGGAACCTTATTTTCCTCTAACCTACTCTCCTGTGCAGTCATTTCCTTTCTCTTTCTCCTTTCCTACAGTCTCTCATCCTTTTCTTCCCCCTATTTCCCTCCATCCTTCCCCCTCTCCTCACACCTCCATCTTCCTCTTACTTTCCCTCTCTTTGCTCTGTCCATTCCTTTCCTCTTTCTTCTCTTCTCCTCCCCCTCATCTCCTCTCTTCTCCTGTCCTTCAATTACCCCTTACCTCTCACCCCCCCTCCTCCTCCTCCTCCTCCTCCTCATTTTTTCTCTTCACTTCTTCCTTCCCTTTCCCATCTTCTCCCCTCCTCACCGTCCGACGCTCCTCTCCGCTCCTCTCCACTCCCGTCCCGTGGTGAGGTCACTCCCTGTCACATCACATTGCGTCTCAGGCCAATGTAAGCCGACAGCCGCCGTCACAAAAGGCAGGCACCCCTGAAGTTGGACTGGACCTACTCATGAGCGGAGACCATCAACCAATTTGTTTGATATTTTCATTCAAGAGGATGCTTGTTTAAAAGTGTGGCTCTGAATTATAATGAGTTGTGTATTTTGAAATGGATTGGATATGGCATATGGTGGGATATGGAGTATGCTTCACAAATTATTGTGAGAAATGGCATTGGCCTTAAAGGTGAAATACACACATTAAAATTGGGGAAACAATCTTTAACTCTCATGATACCTACACACTTTTGTGCCTAACTGTCTAATTCTTTTTCCATCAACATATCTTTCTTTCATCTTGATTGGCATGTCTGTGACCTTGTTTAAACCTGTGTGTGCGTGTGTGTGTGTGTGTGTGTGTGGGTTGTGTGTGTTTGTGTGTGTGTGTGTGTGTGTGTGTGTGTGTGTGCGAGACAGAGCTCTCAGACACTCATCACTCTGTCAAACCCTGTTCTGCTTTCATTAGTCTGAGCTCCGTCCTCAACCTCCTCCTCTGATTAGATTGACACACGAAATCCTCCAAAATACAGAGCAATTTAAATGATATTCATTAGGCCAATGACAAGAGCTGATGGGAGGCACTAGAGAAGAACAGTCTCTCTCTCTCTCTCTCTCTCTGTTTCTCTCTCTGTCCCTCTTTTCCCATTACTTCCTGTCATTGTATTTTTTTCCTCATCGCTAAGACAACAGACAGCAAATAAAACAATAGATAAACAATACAAATAGCACCAAACCAACAGGATATTGGGGAATGTTACTGAATGCGCGCCTCTGCTGCACTGTCCGTGTTGGAAGATGCGTTTGCATTTATCTCAGTAGATGAACAGTGTGCTGCCTTTGCAGATGCAGAAGTCACCCCAAAGGCTAATTTTCAGATCATGCCTAATGATCCGGAAACAAACTCACAAACAGCAGACAGCCATCAGATATTTTATGTAAGTCATCTCTGGCCAAAAGGCTCGGCTATGCAGCCATCCTTCAGTAGACACAGAGCCGTTAGTACTATGTGCTTTTGCATAATGTAAAATACCATTTCAAAGGCTACTGAAGTTCAGTTATAAACCTCTTAAACACCCGTGTAATGGAGTCTGTTTGAGAAGAATGTGAAAATGGTGCAGTGTTTTATGATAATGAGCTTGCGGTGTGAGTGATGGCTGTTCGGCGCACCGAGGGTTAATTAATCTGCTTTTGCAAGAGAGCAACTCAACCATACTAACAGGATTTAACAGAACACAAGACAATGAGAGGGAGAGGATCAGACGTGGAGGTGTGGAACACATACAGACCAAAGGACACTGACAAGAGATCACTACGCCCCTGAAACAAGCACATCAAATATATCTTCCAGGGAACATGTGAGGAGAAATGTTGTTAAGGGAACAGTAATTGTAGAATTTATCCACTATTATTTCAGACATATTTATGTTATGCAAAGACCAAAGAAATAATGATCATTTAAAAAAAGGGTTTTATGTTGAGTCTTTAATAGTGTATGGTATTGATGTCTTATGTCAAAAGTTCTTCGATCAACATCTTGTCACTGCGTTATGTTAATGACAATTGTTATTAATATGTAATTATTTCAATATCACAAAAAACAATTGCAAAGAAAGAAAGTGAAAACATGTAATCTTATGACAAAAAGGCTTTTTTAATAATTACCAAAGCGATATTAACAACAGATACAATGCAACATTCATAACATTCGTGATTGATAGTAAAGGTAATTATTTAAACAGGACATTTTATTATTGTGGAATTTTTTTTCAATCATCCTTAATTAACAGACGAAAGTGTACAATATGGACAACCAGCCTTACAACAAAAACACAGACTCTTATCTTTATTATGTTGTGTATTTTTAGGTAATATGGAGAATAAAAACAATCCATCTGAAACTAAATATTATGCAATAATACTGTGCAAAACAACATTGGTGCTTTTCTGCTGAAATTAGCTAACTTCTCTATGTTAATGAAAAACATTAGTTTTTGAAAGTGCACTAACCCATCCAGTAATACATTTGATTGTGTATATATACATGAACTTAAACCTTAAAATCTCTGCTTATACAGGATCTTATATTATGAACACAACGTCTACTGTATGTGCGATGGTAAGCAGCTCTTGAATATGACATAACTTATTCTCCGTGGAGAATACTCACTGCTTTTCATTCCAGGCTGACGCTGATATTTAACTTGTTCATTAAAGACATTTAATATAGCATTTTAAGATACTTCGTTCACATGTACAAATAATATTTTGGAAATAATATTTGTTTAAAAATATCATAACATATAATATATCAAAATAGAACTATTCACCACAGTCCTAAGTTGTCTGTTTTGAAATAGGCAATGAAGTGTAAATGTGATTTTTTGTTTACTCAAAGTTTGTGTCTTTTATGCGTTTTCAACAAAGTCAGTCTTGATTCCAGGAACTAATCTACGTCTCCATTTTGAGACCTTTCGGTGGAAGGTCCTCTGTTCGCCCATGTATTTGGCATGTATGGAGTCTAAGTGCATGCTTGCTTGTGAAAGTCTGCTTGCAAAACTTGCAGCCAAGAAGCACACACTTCCCTTCCTCGTACAGCGAGGGCAAATGAGAAGCCGCTTGTTTATCAGCCGGGGCTTTGTTAGACCACACCGCCTGCTTTCTGAGCTGCTGAGCTGCTTTCTCCCCCGAGACCTTGGCCAGGTCCTTGAGACGGAAGCCCAGGTGGGATTCCAGGTGTTCTACGTAAGCCGACGGCGTCTGGATCTGTGTGGAACACTGGCTGCAGAAGAACGCCGGCTGGCCCGAGTCCAGGTTCTTCAGGAACTTGGTGCGGCCTGAGCGCCTCAGCTGGTACTTGACGTTGGCCAGCCAGTGGCTGATGGTCGTCATGGAGAGGCCCGTGACGTGGGAGATGTGCGTACGCTCCTTGAGGCTCAGGTCCGGCGGAACGTACTGGCCCTCAGCTGAGCGCCGCAGGCTGGCGGTGAACTGCGCCTGGAGGATGAGGAGGTGCTGGACGTTCCAGTTGGACTGCCGGCCCTTGCGCCTGTGAGACGGCACGTCCTCCTCCGCATCTCCTGGCGTTGCCACGGCTCTCTCGCTGCTGGTCCTCTCCAGGCGTCCACTGTGTTTCGTGGCCTTCGTGACGACATGGGATTGGGTTAGGTTGCGCACCATGTCTGAGATGTCCGCCAGAGCACTCTCCTGAAAAGCCTCGCTCATGGGGAGAGGTCTATCTATGGGTGTGTTTGTAGGGGGCTGGCTTGGCAGCACAGGTGGATATGTCGTGGCTCTGAGCGTGGCTGATGTTGTAGAAGATGCAGTCAAACAACGAGGCCTGTCGCTCTTGCCCTTGGACAAATCAATTGGCTGGTCTTTGTCGACCTCCTGGAAACTTTCGACACACAGTTCGGTCTTCTTGCTGTTTGCAGGAAGGGGTGTTGCTACAGCAACCTTGTCGGCCATGCTGTTACTCATCTTGAAGAGCATGCTCATAGGATCTGCCTCTCGCATAGCAGGCTTGGCCACTTTGCCAAGATGCAGATTCATCACTGACTGTAGTGCACTTAAGGGATTGACAAAAGGCTGCTCTGGCACTGAATGGTTGGTAATAATGGCAGTGCTAGCGTCCAAAGCAGGTCTGGGAGATTTGACTAGATCAGTCATCTGGCTCTCTGGCTCTGTCTCGCTCCTCTCCTCTGCTACATTACTCTCTGTGTCAGAGGGCTGCTCTGAGCCAGTTTGCTCCAGTGCGGCTAAGGGCTGCAGTTCTTTGTGTGGGCTCTGGTCAGCAGATTCCAAAGACCGACCACTGTCGGGAGTAGGACTTTCCTTTATCACCAGAACTGCATCAGCTTCCACAGGCCTCATCTGTTTCTCCACTTTCGCCATCTTCTCCGTCACTCTCTTCACGAGCTCCTGCATGGCCTGCAGGTTGACCGGGTGACAAGAGGGTGGGACAAGAGAGGAGGAAGTGCTTTTATTGGCCTCTGAAGTCAGTGATTGACATGCAGGAGATGCAGGGGAGTGGCTGCTGGCAGGTGAGGTCAGCCCTTGGCTCTTGCCCAGGGACGGGCTTTCTCTGCTGACTGCAGGACACCTAAGGCCAGAACTCCTGCCAGGAATGACCTGGAATGGACTGGCCATGCTGGGCAGCTGGTAGGCAGCATGAATGCTCTGGTAGCCGCCCCAGCTGGGCGACCCCGTCTGCGCTTTGTGAATGGCTGACGAGACCGTGTTCTCCAGAGACTTCAGGATGTCCGAGCCCAACTTGGGGCTCTCTTTCAGGTCCTCCTCGGTCAGATAGTTGTATTTGGAGGACTTCTCGACTTTCTGGTCCTCAGACGAGAGTAGTGGGCTGTGCTTGCTGTCGGAGTCCTCCTGTTTGAGGCCAGTGTTACGAGAGGAGGGGGACATGCAGGGGGATGAGAGAGAGGCAGGAGAAGAGGACAGGGAGGAGGGAGGCAGTGGCACAGTTTGGCTCTTCTCTTCTGTGGGGGAGGTTGGTCCGGATAAAGGGGCAACCTCTGATTTTTTCATGGCAATGTTATTGACGTTAATGAAGTGCCCCGTGACAACCATGTGGGCAGTTAGTTCCTGCAAAGAATCATGGGAGGTCCCACACTCCATGCACTTCAGAATCTGTGATTTGTGAGACTCAAACTGCCACGTGCCGCCACTCCCATTGTTTTGATTTCCATGGTGATTGTTTGTGACAACAGCCCCAGCATCAGGGAGCTTCTCTTGGTGATTCTTACTGACGCAGGACTCTTTTGGAGGCCTTTCTTTGGACTGGGGAATGAGAAAGTCCAGGTCAACTGGGAGTCTCTTTCTGGACTGGGCCACCATCTTTGCCGCCACGGATGGCATGGGCTCCTTCAGCGGAACCTTCTGGTAGTGTTTGGTCTTGATCATGTGCACGCTGAGGTCCTGCAGCGACTCGAACGAGTGACCGCAGTACATGCACCTCAGCACCTTCTGAGCGTCGTCCTTCCCCTCCATCTCCAGCAGGGAGCGCTTCCGCGGCTTGGACCAGGACTTGGCGCCGCTGCCATCCTTGGAGTGGTTGTCGTCGCGGTAGTGACCCGTCTCGTTCATGTGCACGGTCAACTCGACCAAGGTCTCAAAGGCCAAGCTGCAGCCTTTACAGCGGAACTTGCTGGCGCCGGTGAAGATGGAGCCGTACAGCCTGGTGCTCTGGCGCTGAAGGTGGATGGTGCTGACCAGGCCTGGATCCTGGATGACCAGAGGGAGAGGGCTCGGTAGGGCCTGCTGCTGGAGGGTCTTGGCCATGGCTGACTGGTGCCAGTCAAAGGCACTGGTGCTGCCACTGCTGCTGCTGCTGGTGGTTGTGGCACTACTGGGGTTGGCAGGGCTGTTATTGGGGAATGGCATGCTCTCAGAACTGGGCTGTCTGAGGCCCAGTGAGGACCAGTAGGAGTTGGTGAGGAAACTGCTGTATATGGCCCTCATCTGCTCCAGGCTGCTTGGACTGATGCTTCCGGAATCTTCCGTCCCCGGCCGGCGCTTCCGCGAGCCTCGGCTGGCCACCTCCTCGTTTTTCACAGAGTCACCAAAGTCAGACATGCGGTCGCTAGGCTCGCTCAGGTGGGACTCGCTGTCCAGGTCGTGGGAGGAGAGGTCAGTCAGGCAGGCGTCCTGGTCACTCTCAGGGCCTGGTGTGAGTGGGCCAGACCGTGGGCAGGAGCTGTCCATCTGCAGTCTGTGGTCAGTGGCTGGGTCTTCATTGTCCAGCACTTCTCTTCCTTCAGCTGTCTGCTCTGGGGTGTCTTCTGGGGAGTAGGCTGGGGAGGGACAGACATCCATTTAGAATTAAGAACCCAGGATCAACAGGCTGGAATTCTTATTCAATTCACAGCACAGCACAGAGCACAGAACGTTCATGATGATTAAACAGACCATAATTTCTGTCTTAAAAACAGAATGAAAGTGTTTACTTGTTATTAGTTTTAGGAGTTTGCAATCAAAAAGCAGAAAAGTGTCCATAAAAAGGATCATCTAATGGTGACTTCTGACATCATTGACACATTTATAAGCACAACAACTTGAAACACTTGCTAAATTCCCCAGAAATGCTCCAGATTGTGGAGGTGACCACTGTATATTAGATGTGCCCACGTCAGCATACTAATGTCAATTCCCTGCGTCTCCAACATCCCACAGAACCCCACAGGAATCCCCAAGCCACCTCTGGCTCTTCTAGAATCTTCTACTGGGCCTCACTGGAGTTTCAGGAGAAAGACATCTGAATAAGACCATGACATGCAACACCTTGTGATGTTTCATCAATCTTTCCATGAGTCATGCAATGCTAAAGTGGCTCCCTGGGATCCAGGGTGTAAGCTGAAGTCAGATAGAGAGAGATGAGGAGGTGGTTGAAGGAGACGGGCAAAAAACATGGCAATGATGATGTTTTGTAAGACATGAGTGCACACACACACACATCACACACCCAGATGTACACACACACACAACACACACATAGACACCACACACCCAGATGCACACACACACACACACACATAGACACCACACACCCAGATGCACACACACACACACACACAGAGAGAGAGAGAGAGAGAGAGAGAGATAGAGGTTAAAAGGGAAGATGGGAGACAGAGTCACATAAGCAGCCTGTCACTTCACATCATCAACAACACGAATGCACCTCAGACAGGTGAAGTGTGTGTGTGTGTGTGTGTGTGTGTGTGTGTGTGTGTGTGTGTGTGTGTGTGTGTGTGTGTGTGTGTGTGTGTGTGTGTGTGTGTGTGTGTGTGTGTGTGTGTGTGTGTGTGTGTGTGTGTGTGTGTGTGTGTGTGTGTGTGTGTGTGTGTGTGTGTGTGTGTGTGTGTGTGTGTGTGTGTGTGTGTGTGTGTGTGTGTGTGTGTGTGTGTGTGTGTGTGTGTGTGTGTGTGTGTGTGTGTGTGTGTGTGTGTGTGTGTGTGTGTGTGTGTGTGTGTGTGTGTGTGTGTGTGTGTGTGTGTGTGTGTGTGTGTGTGTGTGTGTGCGCGCGTGTGTGTGTGCGTGTGCGTGTGTGAGCAAGGGCCTGAGTCTGCCAGGGCATCTCTGTCTGACACATTTACAAGGACAAAGCAACCCCCCTCTCTTTCTAACTTTCTCTCTCTCTCCACCATCCTCATCTCTCCTATTCTTTCCCTCCTTCTTTTCTGACCCCATGGCATAAGAAGCTATAAATCCATTTTTGAAAACATTAATAAGTCAAGTCAATTAAAGTCGTGTTATTTATTTGTGTATTTCAGGTAATATCAATAAAATTGCAGTTCTGTTGTTTTGATTGAGTGAAGATAAATCAAATAACAATACCCAACTACATTTCCACCGAAATTACTTGAAAAACAAAATTAAAACAAATGATTTATGAAAATGCATTAAAATGGAGGATATAGCGTTTTGAAACCAAACTCTTTATATGTCTGTGAGTCTTTATATGTGTGAGTCTTTATATGTGTGAGTCTTTATATGTGTGAGTCTTTATATGTGTGAGTCTTAATGTGTGTGTGAGTCTTTATATGTGTGTGAGTCTTTATGTGTGTGTGAGTCTTTATGTGTGTGAGTCTTTATATGTGTGTGAGTCTTTATGTGTGTGTGAGTCTTTATGTGTGTGAGTCTTTATATGTGTGTGAGTCTTTATGTGTGTGTGTGAGTCTTTATATGTGTGTGAGTCTTTATGTGTGTGTGTGAGTCTTTATATGTGTGTGACAGTGTGAGTCTTTATATGTGTGTGAGTCTTTATGTGTGTGTGAGTCTTTATGTGTGTGTGAGTCTTTATGTGTGTGTGAGTCTTTATATGTGTGTGTGAGTCTCTCAGTCTCCATCCTTCTCTCTTTCTGTGCTTGATGTATCCTTATGGCCTAGTTATGCTGCAAAACACACATTGTGTCTGGGCAGTGTGAATGAGTGTCACCATTTGTGTCACCATGTCCACTAGTTTTGCTTTTGAGGACATGTCTGTTGGCGACAGCACACAATATCAATCACTCAATAACAATGTTTGAAATGTTTGAAGAACAACAGAAAAGAAAACAGAAAAGACTGTTTCATTTTTCATAGGTCTGACCATTCACTCCTCCATCCCTACTGAGTGCGATAGAGATCAAGCTCCATCTGTGTGGTGATAGTGATAGCTATATACTTTAGAATGCCATCGCTGGGAATCTAATCAGATATGATTCGCTGAAGCATGAAATAAACAAATCTCTCATTTTATCATCGGGCCTCTCAGTAGTTTTAATCCCAGGAAGCATGCTAATGAAAATGTTCATCAGCGCTGTACGTTGCATCTGCAAAATGAATACTGTACATAACAAACATGGATAACGTTTTCTCTTGACCCTGAGCCAGTGGTTTAAATCTTATTTGAACATGCACAATCAATGCACACAAAATCGTAGGGATGCAACAATTTGGTGGAATCATGTTGGTGGCAACATTGGTGGCATGCACACTATGCTTAAATATGGTGCTATATATGGGAGTATATTTACCCTGTCAGTCAATCAGTCTGTCTGTGTGTCTGTGTGTCTTTGTGTCTGAGGGACAAAATGACTGAGGCTCCCATCACCTGACATCTGACCCCCTGTGTCTCAACAACACTCAACACTCCTCAGAGGATGGACCCAAAATGTCTTCTTAGACAAAAGACCTCGTTAGCACACACACCGACACACACTTTCAGAGATGCCTGGTTTAACTCAAATTAACAGACCTTAAAACGCTGAAACACACACACCTAATCAACAAAAATGTTAATAATGCACATGCAACAACTGAAAACACACAGACATCCACCTCTACAAACCCCATCATCATCATACACACCAACTCATCACTCATCAACTCATCTGAACACGCCATTAGCAACCACTTCATCAATCACTTCATCAACAAACAGCTAATCATCTTTTAATCATCTTTTACATCTGTGCCTGCATTCTCTCTCTCTCTCTCTCTCTTCATTCATTCTCTCTCTCTCTCTCTTCATTCATTCTCTCTCTCTTCTCTCTCTCTCTTCTCTCTCTTACTACCTCCTTCACTTCTCTCGCTCTCTTTCTCTCATCCCCCTCTCTCATGAATACAGACAAATAGAAGTGTGTTCAAATTGAAGTCAGCTTGCTTGCAGCATCTGTAAGATGTATGATCAAAATCAGATCAGTAATTAGAATTGTAATATACATGTAGGAGTTTGATTGACAAGTACAATAAAACACGTATCCTTTGAAAATGTCGCAGTTAAGCATGTTAACACACATAGATATATAACACACACACACACACACACACTTACACACACACACACACGCACACACATACAAATACACATATAGATTCTTGCTCGCACAAGCTTGACAGGAGACATTAGAGCCCAAACAGCTTCTATTTACACAGTGACCCCTCCGCGGCTGCCCGCACAACCGCCCGTCTGCACTCGTCTCGTCCACTCCCGCGGTGGCGGAGTCAGGCCACTGGGCAGGAAGAGGGAAAAAGGGGCCATAATAGATGAGTGACAGGCTGGGGGAGGCAGCCATACTCCCCTCAGAGATTGGGGTTGTCACCGGGGATCCATTACCTGCCAGTCTCCGGTGATCAGGCCCGACAGGCCTGATCAGAGGCTGTCAGTCAGGGCCAGTGTGCCTGGCAAACGCTCAATCCCTCCCCCACCCCTCCTCCTCCTCCCTGGCTTGGCTCGTAAAAAGAAGGCCAGCCAGGTGTAAATAAAACGACATCATCACTTCCCCCGTCTGCTCGCTCGCGTTGTCCCGGAGACAATTACGCCGACGACGTTACGGCCGTCTGGACCACCAAATTGCTCATGCTCGGACAAATACGCACAATAGCCAGCTCTCTCCTCTCCAGCGGCCCCACACCACCACCGTCCACACCACCACCACCCTCTCTCTTCCCTCGTCCACCACCTCCCGCACCACCATCACCCTCTCTCTTCCCTCGTCCCTGCCTGTCCACGGCGTCTAGATCAGCATGAAAGGATACAATGGAGGAATAAGAGAGGGATCATTTCATCCTTTCTGGACCAGATGCTCAAGTACAAGGGGCTGCTGCCAGAGGGACATGACCACCTTCTGTCTAAGAAAAGACCAGCAGTGCAGAAATGTTAAATGTCTCCCTGTTCTTTCCGGCCTGAATTTGTGCTAAACTGAGACGATGACTAAAGCCTCTGTCTGTCTAGACACTGACATAAAAATGAATGATTTAACATAGTGCAAATGAAAATACATTATTTTTACTTGTATTATGTTAAATCATGTCCTTCATGTATCTGCGTTAAAAAGATGGCTTTCCAATTTATCAAACCACATTATGTTACAATTACATAAACCAGTCTAGTTTTGTATGACAGAACTTTATAATGTTCAATAGTCATTCCAATTTAGCATTCCATCATCTGAATGAATCATGTTAGGTAGTGTATACCATGTAAAGAAAAAGGGAAAAAGAGGGGTTGTCACAATACTAAACCACAAAACATGGAATTACACAAACTAGTCATGTTTCTCTTTCGACACAGTGCTATTACATTGACCTAACATATTTTGCCACAGCAATGTATTTATCTAACAGAATGTGAAGCACCTAAGTAACTACTAAAACAGTAAGGCAATTGATTGTTGCCATGTTTCCATAAGCCTTTGCAAGGGCACTAAGATAATCAAGCAGCTATCAGTGTTGCCAAAAGGTTTTACATTAGTTGTTTTTAATGTTAGTTATGCCAGATCTTTGAGATGAGCCATGCTTTGTTCCTTTCATAAGTGCATTATGTATTAAGCATGCCCTCGATATCAGTGGTCCATATCATATCACCATGTCAAACTACAATACATGCTTTTGAATGATGTGGCACATCTTAGGCAGAAGGTTTTATCTCAAGATGAAGTAACTGCAAATTATCTTCTATTAGCATTGACACTGCAATATTAATTGCAACATTTAAATGCCTACTCTCAGTACATGCCTCTCTACCTGTATAACACAATGACATTGAAGTGACAAGTATATTTCATGTAGGCTAGTATTAGTTGCTCATACTGGGTCATCATCACAGCATGAACATTTCATTAAATGTACCAACAACCAATGTCCACATTACAATTAAGTCAATCGAATGGGTTATTTTTCTAAGTGTATGAAGATGAGCTTCCTCACTTGAAAACACAGCTTTACTTGCTCAGTGAGTGAAAACGTATGTGTTTTAGCCTGTTCCTTCTTCAGTGAGTGAAACGTATGTGTTTTAGCCTGTTTCTTCTTCAGTGAGTGAAACGTATGTGTTTTAGCCTGTTTCTTCTTCAGTGAGTGAAACGTATGTGTTTTAGCCTGTTTCTTCTTCAGTGAGTGAAACGTATGTGTTTTAGCCTGTTTCTTCTTCAGTGAGTGAAACGTATGTGTTTTAGCCTGTTTCTTCTTCAGTGAGTGAAACGTATGTGTTTTAGCCTGTTTCTTCTTCAGTGAGTGAAACGTATGTGTTTTAGCCTGTTTCTTCTTCAGTGAGTGAAACGTATGTGTTTTAGCCTGTTTCTTCTTCAGCGAGTGAAACGTATGTGTTTTAGCCTGTTCCTTCCCTCCGTTCCCATTTCTCAATGTGGTTTAGCACGGGTCATGAGAAGATAATGAAAGCGAGCTCTGCCCTGGGCGTACTATGATCTACAGTATAAATCTTCAGTCTGTATACGCAGGGAGGTTAAATGTATGGAGCATTAATGTCCATTGAGGGGGATGCGAATGACTGGCAGTAAAGCAGAGAGGAGAGCTTAAGGGCACCTCAGGAAGGCCTTCACAGGGCACGGGGGTTCACGCTGTATCTTTTAATTCAGCCCCGACTGATTTACAATCCCACGCAGGAGGCGACACCCAAATCCAATTATTGTGCGCGGCTTGATTGACAACCTCTCTGATTTAGTAAGGTAATAAAACAGTAATGTGGGTGTTTGGTTTCTTTCTGATGAAAAACAAAATAGCCAGAGGGGTCTGTGGCGTTCGTGCACACACACACACACATATACACACACACACACACACACCCTGGTGATTTATGATGCATGGAACAATGGTGTGTGTCTCTAAGATACAAGCCATCGCCCCAAAACTTCAAATATGCAATAACGTCTGTGTTTGCCATCTGTCCACATGACTGACTGTCGAATGTCTGTCTATCTGTTCTCTCTGTCTTTCCCTTCTTGCCACACATACACACTCACACATGATAAACACACTCACACACACACACTCACACATGATAAACACACTCACACATACACACTCACACATGATAAACACACTCACACATACACACTCACACATGATAAACACACTCACACACACACACTCACACATGATAAACACACTCACACATACACACTCACACATGATAAACACACTCACACACACACACTCACACATGATAAACACACTCACACACACACACTCACACATGATAAACACACTCACACACACACACTCACACATGATAAACACACTCACACACACACACTCACACATGATAAACACACTCACACACACACACTCACACATGATAAACACACTCACACACACACACTCACACATGATAAACACACTCACACACACACACTCACACATGATAAACTGTTATTTTGTCTATCTTTCTGTTCTCTAACTAACTGAAACAGTAGGGCACTATGTGTGTGTGTGTGTGTGTGTGTGTGAGTGTGTGTAGTGCACACATGTGCATGTGTGTGTTTGTGTATATATGTGCTTGTCTGCAACCCCCCTCCTCTCCTATTCTGTCTTCACCTAACCTCCAGGGTAGCTATTGTTGTGTGTGTGTGTGTGTGTGTTGTGTGTGTTGTGTGTGTGCTATTCTGTCTTCACCTATCCTCCAGGGTAGCTATTGTTGTGTGTGTGTGTGTGTGTGTGTGTGTTGTGTGTGTGTTATTCTGTCTTCACCTATCCTCCAGGGTAGCTATTGTTGTGTGTGTGTGTGTGTGTGTTGTGTGTGTTGTGTGTGTGTTATTCTGTCTTCACCTATCCTCCAGGGTAGCTATTGTTGTGTGTGTGTGTGTGTGTGTTGTGTGTGTGTTATTCTGTCTTCACCTATCCTCCAGGGTAGCTATTGTTCGCCTCCCTAATGTGCACTTGTGATTGTCTAATGTGTGTAATCCATGGTGTGGAGGGTCACAATCTTCACAACGAATCACCCAGTTACACCAGCCCAGCACAAACACAATTACAAGATCTCTCTAGCCTAGAGGAACATCCCCCCTCCCTGACATTTTTCTCAGCTACCCACAGCTTTTTCACATTATTTTCATTCATATTCACATCCATGTCAAACCTTCCAAATAATATCCCATCATAACATGGGATATACACCCATGTCACCAAGTCTTACTCATATATAATTTGGCATAACTCATATTCAACACTGTTGACTTCATGGAAGGGATGATGATAAAAAACCCAATATAAACTGGACTATGTGTAACATGAAGGCTGCTCAGGTATCCCACAGAAATGTGTTTATATGAGAAGTGTTCAAATGGGAAGTATATGGGAGAAGTGTTTATATAGGAGAACTGCTCATATGGGGAGTGTTCTTGGTAGACTAGACACAGAGCCAATATCGGCCTGGACCAGGACCGGCCATCCAACCAGGACCAGCTCAGGCTACTAGAGCCTATAGTCTCCAGGACCAGGGTCCCAGGAGCAGTGGGAGTTACCTGACAAGACTGCAGAGGAAAACATGCAGATACACACACACACACACACACACACACACACACACACACACACACACACACACACAAATGTTCACCTAAATGTGCATATAAAACAGATGTCTAACTGCCAAAAAAGCCTTTCGTTTCACTAAACACAACATTGAGACTGTTCCCTGAAGACATCCATAGCTCCTGTCCTTATTTTAGTACATAGCTGAGAACAGCTCAAACTGTCACCCCCTCCTCTAAACAGTCACTGGCAGTGGGCATGTTTCCATCACACAATCTCACACTCTGCCATTCAACCGCCCTCCCCAAACACACACACACACACACACACACACACACACACACACACACACCCCTTCCCCCATGACCACACGGCGTTGCTAACGGATCTCACCTGGCACGGGTGATTGGCAGGGTTTCTGAATCACTCAAAGCAAACATCTGCTTGCTCTGATCGCCTAGCAACACAGAGGGGAGGAACTCAGCCCTAAGATGGATGGCATCATTACTCTCCAGAGGAAAGAGGGGCAAAGAGAGAGTGAGAAAGAAAGGAAGAAAGGAAGGAAGAAAGAGATGCTAAAAGGAAGAAAGAGAAGAATGAAGGAATGAAAAACACAGCAACCTTTGTTGCCTGCCCCAGGGTAGCCCTTCTCTGTGGCCACATCGTGACTTTTATCTGAGAGCAGGGAGGCAGTCTGGTCATGTTTTTCCATACAAAATGAAAATAGAACCAAATGTTTATCACTAGATTTTAATCACAACAAAATCTTTTTTTCGAGATAATAAGAACATATTAAGTTTCAATATGTTTCAATTATGTCATGATTGCTTACAGTAGATGGGGGCAGAGTAACAGTGAGTATTGTATCCTGTTGTGTGTGTGTGTGTGTGTGTGTGTATGTGCAGGCCTGTGCATCTGAACATTTTCCTACGTGTACATGTATACTGGTGTCGGGTAACACACAGCAAGAGCAAGGCTATCCATCATACAGAAGACATACCAAGCCTTGCTTTCTCTCTCTCTCTCTCTCTCTCTCAACAACTCTCACTTTCTCTCCCTCCCTCTCTTTCACTCTCTATCCCCTCTCTCTCTCAGGTTACAGCTTAACACAGCATGTCTGAATTATCCACAATGATGAATGGCTTCATAAGCCTTGTGTCCTTCATTAATCTCTCTCTCTCTCTCCCTCCCTCTCTCTCACTTTCTCTCTCTCTCTCGCTCTCTCTCTCCACCTGTCTGTCTCTGTTAAAGCAGTATCTATCATTCTCCTGTGGAGGGGTCCAGAGTGGCTGAGTGAAGCATGGGGTTCATTTACAGGCCATCTCCACGTGAGTGATGCCTGTCAGTCCTAAATACACACACACACACACACACACACACACACACACAAACACACAGTCTCTCTCTCTCTGTCTCTCTCTCAAACACACACACACACACACACACACACACACACAGACCAACCTACATGGGATTTTTATCTCTCACTCACTCCCTCTCCCCCTCTCCCTGTATCTCTTTCACACAGCCTATATACAAGCACAAATACATTACGCATGAGATATATGTGTGGACACAGATGTATTTATGTCTTTATTTATGGCCTCATGGAAAAGATGAACTGAGCAATAGAAATACTCCTGAATGCACTTCTGGATAGTGGCTTCATCTGTCCACAGCAAGTGATCAGGGTACAGAGGTCTCTCAGTTTCATATGTGGACACCTTGTATCGGCATAACTGCAATAACAAATATGTGCAATGTGCAATATGTGCAGTATATAATAAAAATAAATGTTATTCTCTCATTATCTCAGAAATGCACGCATGCATGTGTACACACACACACACACACACACAGACACACAC
>NW_027468565.1:37484417-37496917 GCF_046254945.1 Alosa pseudoharengus | reverse complement strand
AGAGGAATAGTTTTGTGTTAGACTGGTAGAAATATAATTGAAAAAGAATTTGTAAAAGAAAATCAAGCATCTTTAAAATACACTGTATACACAATACACAATATATACTGTATATGTCACAGCGTGTTATATAGGCTAATGTATTTTTATTGCATTGCTCTAGTGGCAAAGTTCTTTCCACCATTTCCTTCCTGATATTTTAAAGGCAATACATCCTTAAGAAATGACTTAATGTCAAAAGTTGTCTAGCATTCCCCACTGCAGTTCCATCTCATCAGGGCCTTGCATCTTCCTCTAAGTTACAGAAGTAGTTTTAGAAACAGTGAAACTAGGCTAATTTAATTTCATGACATTTAAATTGCAATGTGTCAAGATAAGCACTGTGGTTTTTTTTTGTATAAATAATTCTCTTCTGTATACATTGCACATATAAAGTGGATTAAGGAGTTTTAACATGGAGTTATAATAATATGTAATAAATAAAAGATGCCATTTGTAAACATCTGATAAAGAGGCAGCATCTAAGCCTTTACCTTGGTATGGACAAATGCTGATGGAAGCTAGCCTAATAAAAGAAAGCCTTTCATGGAGACACTGAGTATGATTAATGCCCAGCTCCGATATGAGGCAAACAATGCAGCACTAAATTGTGATTCCATTTTGATTCCTGCGTTGCTTGTTAAGTCCTCTCCTGCCATAATTTTGAAGTTTTTGTAGACCGCTTGTCAATCAAAAACACCCATGGGGGCCGTAGATCTTTTGGCTGTTTCTGAGGAGTGTCAAGCTGCTGTTTCCAGCTGTGTAACAGCAAACACACATGTCTGGAGTGTGTGGCTAACTGGTCCTGGACTCCAAAGACAGAGAGCTGGCTTCCCACCTCTGGCAGGGGGATATTAAGACCTGAAAGCTTTGCTGTCAGGGTTCGCTTTGATTGACAGGCAGCCAGCTGGGTTCAAAGCTGCCAGCTGTCTTTCTTTCTCTCTCTCTCTCTCTCTCATTCAACCTCTTTCTAGTTCTCCAGTGTCATACACACGCACAGACACACACACACACACACACACACACACACACACACACACACACTCACACAGAATGCTTCCCCTAACCCTAGAGACCTGCTTGAGGAGGCACAGAAAGAAGCTTCCTGCAATCTGCAGTCCAGTGAGTGACAGCTCTGGCTTCCTTCTCTCCAGCCGTCACGTTACTGTAAGTCATCAAAACCAAGACAGACACACACTCTCACACACACACACACACACACACACACACACACACACACACACACACACAGAGCCTCTTCAGCAATGGGCCTGAATCTCTGACCCCATCCCCACACCTACAACCCCCTCTGTCCCTGACAGGCTCTGAATGCCAGGT
Source organism: Alosa pseudoharengus (assembly GCF_046254945.1). Lineage (NCBI taxonomy): Eukaryota > Metazoa > Chordata > Actinopteri > Clupeiformes > Clupeidae > Alosa > Alosa pseudoharengus. The sequence goes on along the minus strand of NW_027468565.1, from coordinate 37,495,540 downwards.
GTCACAGAGTCCATGCTGTCTGACTCACCATCTTTGACTGATCTCAGCAGTTAACAGGCACCTCACAGCAAACAAGGTGCGGTTTGGGGATGGATCTGTTGACACCAGATGGTCGTGATAAGCAGTGGTGGCGTCTGCTCAGGGAGAGAGAGAGAGAGAGAGAGAGAGAGAGGCACGGCCGCTGGCACCTCGGTAGGAGGTACCAACTCAAGGCAAAAGGACCCATTGTTTTTTTATTCCTTGTCCTTTCTGAAAAAAGTTGATGGCTGCCAAGGTATGACAATGACTGGAAGTTGAATGCAGTTTTTTTGCTTGTCTCTCATGTTGATTACAAAATGCAGTTGTAAAAACCCATAACATGTTTTCTGCTGAATTAAGCAAAATTCAGATATTCAGATCCCTCTACTCCCGTGTTTTTTTGTTGCAGAGGAACATCCTCACAGCATGAGGGGCCTCTGCTGAGTGTAGGCATGGTATACATGAGGGGCCACTGCTGAGTGTAGGCATGGTATACATGAGTGGCCTCTGCTGAGTGTAGGCATGGTATACATGAGTGGCCACTCCGTGCCTGGTTTCCTTTGGGTATGCTGTTGGGATTGTGTCCAAATAGTACAATCTTCATTGTCACACCACAGGACTTTGCTTTGCATGGTCTTCACGTGCCTTTTGGCAAACTCCTAGCGGACAGGCATGTGCCTTTTAGTAAGGAGTGGCTTCTGCCTATAGCCATCCTATCATATAGACTCAAAGCCCTAATGGCTGGAGTGCTACATTGATGGTTCCTTCCGCAAGGTTCTCCCATCTCCATAAAGGAACTCTCAGTCATAGTGACCACTGGGGTATTGCCTATCTGTCTTAATCAAAGATTCTAACGAGGCCCTTCTTTATTCAGTTTGGCCCCAAAAACTGCTTCGTCGTTGTGGAGTATTCTGTGTAGATTTATGAGATGAAAAAACTAAATTCCATAAATTTTTAGGTGAGTCTGAAACAACAGAATGTGGAAAACCTAGACGGATATGAAAACCTGTTGAATGCACTGCAGATTGGCTTTTAAGAAATATCAACAGCTATTCGCCAGGACTGAGGAGCTCACCTATAACTGGCTGCTAGGGAGGCAGGTTCAGACACCCAACTCCTCAGATCTATCTCTCTTTTCTCACACCTTCTCTCTCTTTCTCTCTGTCTCATCCCTCTCTCTCTATTCTCTCTCTGTTTGCCCCCCACTCTCTCTCTCTCTTTCTCCCTCTGCCCCCCCCCCCTCCGTTTCTCTCTGGTATTGGGATATTGGGGACACTGAGCGATCATTATGTCCTAACTGACTCCTCCCAGTGACTCTGAGTGATCCATTGCCTAATTCCGACCTGGTTATCAGCCTAATTGCTGCCCTCTGTGCCAAAACTCGCTCTCCGTGCCATGACAGAGGCCCCGGTGACAAATGAAGTGTCACCGCAGACCCAGTGGAAAACTTTCACCTCCCAGCGTCTCAGAAAGTGCTGCGCTAACACCGGCGCCATGACGGATGGGCACCGTCGGTGATACCTCACCGGCTAAGGCATGTCCTGTGGCCGAGACAGAGGAGGTGGACACAGAGAACGGGGTGTTTGTGTGCCCACAGGCTGGGACTGATCTACAGGGTCTGGCTCAGGGGCCCGGGGTCCTGACCAACGCTAAAAGTAAAAGATCTGTGGGTGATTGACACTCCGAAACATGAGAGAGGCTGGTTATTGCCACCACACGTCTCTCTCTCTCTTTCTTTATATCCATTTTCCCTTCTCTTCTGTCATGATGGGGTTTACCCCTAATTGAAATCATAATTGATGGATTTATGTATGTTCTTCAATATGAAACAGACCTCATTTTTAGAGGTGGCTAGGTTGATAAAGGATTGTAAGATTCCTTTGACTCAAAACAGAGGTATCTAGGCCTATGTTAGAACCTAAAGGTATCATTATCTTGGATCCTTAATATTTTTCATAAACTGCTATATACAGTATATATGCAGCGATCATGAATTCTGGTGATATGATATCCCAAAATGTGCAGTTGCACCAGCCTCATTGCTTCACCCCATGCACTGCCAAATAAGGATAATTTGGATGTATCATAACAATAACCATAAAACCTGTCACCACCCTCCAGTCCTTAAAAAAATAAACTGTCATGTGTGTTTTGACCCCGTGATCCATGTGATCTGGTCTGACCTGTGCTGAAGTGATGTTCGTCCTCGCTGCTCTCATCTGGGAGAATGCGTTCTGACCCCGCTGGTTTGTGCCCGGTGTTTGACCACGCCTGTCACCCCATTAGGAAAACGAGGAGAGACGGGTGCCGGCGTGACGTCCGGCCTGTCCTGCCGTTCACAGGAGGAGGCACCGCTGCCATGTGTCCTTCACCGCCGCCCGTCCCCCATTCCGGCTCTCGGCCTCCGAGTTTCCGCTGTTTTGAGTCCTCCTGTCCGCGACTTTGATTTTCCAGAGGCCGGCTGACCTTTTCCGTGAGCCGGACGTCGGAGCGTGTTACGTCGTCGTTAGCGCCACGGCGAGTGTCACCATGGCGGCCCTCACCTCTGCTGACACGTCTGATGACAGGCAGTCATCATAGAGAAGGGGGGACCTGATTGGAGGTGACTGAAGGTAGGGGGGTCAGGGTGGACAGCGTCCCCTCGCCAGGGTGAGGAGGGGTGTGGTGGGCTGGACAGCGGACCCAGCTAAGAGTGAGGAATGAAAGGAGCCAACATAAGTGTGGGCAGCTGTCCCTGAGTCTGGATGCTCTATGCTGTAATTGATGAAAGGTCTACAAAGGACTTCTACACTAAGGCCACATAGTTTACGTGTTTGATCAGCCCATAATGTTTAGTTTTACAGTCAATTCTAGCTTTTTATTATGGCTGTATTTAAATAAATATAGTTGGACTATTGTTTCAATGTACTGGTACTTCATTCTGAGACCCAAGACGTTCTTCTGATTCAGTGAATGAAGATGAGTGGCACAGAAAAAAGGACAACTGAGAGATAGTGAATACAAGAGAATAATGTGGGACATGTTTCTGTTATAATTTAGGGCGTAATCTCTTGGCAGCATGTCAGCGCTGAAAGCATTACGTTGCTATTTTTATGAGTGTTCTTGACGTTGTGCTAATAAAGAGGTGGTGTCACTCAGGATGCTGTGGCTCAGGTATGGGGATCAGAGCCTTATGTTGAGGCTCAATGCTGAGACAAGCCGTCACCACGACGACTGCCATGTGCCTGTCTCCTACTGTCTGTGTCTGTCCATCATGCCTGCACCTGACTGCATGTGTGTATGTGTGTGTGTGTGTGTGTGTGTGTGTGTGTGTGTGTGTGTGTGTCTTCTCTCTCTGTCTCTGTCTCTCTGTCTCTCCCCCTCTGTGACTCTGTGATTTACAGTATATGAACACTATATTAGTTAAAAATGTTTCAAATAAATCTGAAAAGCCGACATTAAGTGTAATAATAATAAATAATAACAACATCAATAATAATGAAATAATTAGTTTCATGTTAACAAAAACTATAAATATACAAAACATAACTCTGTAAGAGAACAAATTAACTAAGTGCAAGGTGAACAGATACGTTTTTTTAAAGAAAGTCCCCAAACTTTCACAAGAACGTAGAACATTAGGTAACTAATTCCACCAACAAGGAATCATTGAGGAAAAGCGTCTTGACAGTGACTGTGACAAAGGGCACGAGTATGTGTGTGTGTACAGTATGTGTGTGTGTGTGTGTGTGTACAGTATGTGCGTGTGTGTGTGTGTGTGTGTGTGTGTGTGTGTGTGTGTGTGTGTGTGTGTGTGTGTGTGTGTGTGTGTGTAATCATGATGTAATGAAGAGGAGTCCTGAAGGATGGGACAAGACTAAAGACATACTGCAGGGTGTGGGAGAGACCAGGCGTGCGGGACCAGGAGAAAGAGAGAGAAAAGATGGACTGGTATAAAGTTAAGGGAATCTAATGGTGGAAACTATGTGGGTCGCCCCTCCTGTCACCAACACAGGCGCCACATCTTTGAGACATGTGTGTCCTTTGGTGGCTGGCTGGGAAAAACAGAGATCTGTTTTGTGTTTTGGCAGAGTTGACAGGTGTTGTGTTTAATGTATTGTACACACACACACACACACACACACACACACACACACACATGCACGCACGCGCACACTCACACACACACACATCAATCAGTGCCGTTTTATTATTAAGTGTCTTTTCTGATGAGGTCATCTGTGTTGATTTGTGGCAGTTTTGGAGGAGAAAACATCTATTAACATCATATAAAAGCCTGCATTCATCACGCAGCTTCCCAAAAGCTCTCGTGAAGGGCCATTTTTCAGGGCAGAATGATGTAGACGGGTTGGCCAAGGGCATGTGACGCACTTATGTTTCTAATAAATGACAGGAAGACTCTCAGGAGAAAGGCATGCCTGTCTGCACACTGTCACTGGCCTGGCCTTGCTGTGGTAAGCATTAGCTTTGCTGTGACAGAGAATATGATAATGACAATAACAACAATAATAGGAATAATAAGAATAATACAATAATCATAATCCTAGCAGTGGGTAAGACAAATCATGTAGGGCAATTCCATGGAAAATTAAATTTTTTGTAACATCCATAACGCCAATAAAATGTGATGGTATGGTATGATGTGAATGATTACATGAAATTTGAGCATTTGCTATTTTTGGCTGAAGAAGGTCAATGAGAAAAAATGCACAAAAAATGAATGTTATGATTGTTGGACACATTATTTGTAGGCTACACAAAAAGATACATTTATGTGTTATTACTATGTTATATGTGATTTGTTGATCATTGACTTTTGTAATAGCCCACATAATGAAAAGCAAATGGGGGAAATACAAAACATTTCTGTTTAACACTACAGGGAGATAGGGAGTCTGTATTGCCAAAGATTGACTGGGGGACACAGTATTGTAGTTCCTACTAAAGATTAGACAGAAGCTTTTACATCACAAAAGCACAGAACAACAGAAACTGTCTCTATTGTAAAAACATGATTAAATAAAAACACAAGAGCTGAGTGAAAATGTTGCCCTGGCCTACACATCCCGACGATGGTGAGAGAGCGCACATGGTCACAGTCGAGGCTGCCTGGGCTGCATGATGAATTCAGGCTACAGTTTTGTGCAGGCTCGGGGCTCATCTGGTGAAGAACTTCAGCTCACCTTACACTATGTCAAACGAAAATGCGGTACATGTATGCGTTGCTTTACACAACAATGTAATTTGTGAAATACAGATAAGACCCTCCTGTCCCCACACACTCACAAACCCCCCACAGATTCCCCGGGGATGATATCCCACTGCTCAGATGTTTAAGTGCATGCTGCCATGTCCGCCTGCGCTCTGTGGAGAGACATGTCCCGCATTTGCACTGGAGATCACCGGACTATCAAACGAGCGCGCGTGTCACGGAAGATGACACGCGTGCCACTTAACGACGGGGCTGATGGAGGATTGCGCGCTCATGTCACGTTCCCAAAATACAGCCCGGGGCGATAGATGCGCTCTCCCTCGGCTGCGGTGACAAGCGGGTAAACCGGAGGCTCGGTCCGTGGGAGTGACTGAGTGACTGACGGCCTGACGGAGTGACACGAGGCCGTGTCTGTGTCGCTCGCTCCTCATTCTGGCGATCTCCAACTGCCACATCAAACAACGCCTCCACGCGCACGCGTCCCTGATTTGTTCTGAACTGTAATCATCTTGATGGACCAGACTCAGCCCAGCGCCTCGCCCCTCAAAACGACAAGTAATCGCGCTGCCATATACTCCGCACGCAGCATCACCACACTGAAACAAATCCCCCTCTGCTTAAGAACAAATAGCCTACAGTAGATGACAGCGAGACAGTTGTTTACCTCACAACTTTAGATTGTCTAAAAGTGCTCAGATATTCATTCTGACATCAACACACAACACATCAGACACATCTTTTGTCGGCCTAGAATGTCTGGGGATTCCACAAATGGGTAACCTATTTAAGGTGAGATTTGATTGTTTATTAAGAGATCACAGCCCAACTATTGCTTCCAGGTGGATAAGCTTATCTTATTAACTAGCAAAATGTAGGTCTATCATAGCTTACCAACCATCCAGTCACCTTACTACGTCTCTTGACATGGGCGGATTATGAACTTTTGGGCCCCTGGGCCCAGATGTATTAAGGGCTCCCCACTTATTGTCGTGTATGTGGGAGGGGGGGTTTGGGGGTCCTCCCCCAGAATTTTTTTCATTTGTTTGATGTGATTTCCTGTATTCTGGTGCATTTTGGGGATGGCCAATATTAAATTCAATCAGATTCATAGCCTACATCCTGATTTGTTGATATTGAGGCAATGATTCCATGCAAAGGCTTGGGCTTCAGGGCCCCCTGACCCCTTGGGCCCCTGGGCCTGGGCCCGGTAGGCCCGTGCAGTAATCCATCCCTGTCTCTTGATAGAAAATACAGGCTGAAGTTGAATTACATGTAATTGAGTGTAGTTGAGTAGGCCTACAATGATGGAGGTGCAGTTCTCTCTCAGTAAAACCTTGTGCATCATTCATCAATGACTCGGCAGCAGAAGTGAACCAGTTTTGGGCTCAGTCAGTTATAGAACCAGCAGCTGATAGATCCAAGCAGGTGCGCCACCAAGGGGTGGCCAGGGGTGGCCGTGGCCACCACAACATAAACTCTGGCCACCCTTGTGGCCACCCGTGGCTATGTGGCCTACTGACGCAAAATGTGTTCAAATTCACACCCATTATTCTCTGTTGAATTGCTCGCGGAGTACTTATCACACATACATTTCACAGATATCACGTGAAAGAGTAGAACCTGACCTTTCCCATGATATTAGCGGCTAGGTGTTGTGATAAAAAAAATTAACGTTGGATGTACATGGCATTTAATCATATTTCCATTGTGCACACAGCGCTTCATCTATCTCCACACCCATTACTCTCGGTGGTATATCTCACGAACACTTTGGTCAAAACAGCAAACCATATATCAAAATAAACAGCAGACCTTACCGAATAAGAGGATATGAAGCATTCATCTGTACAGTAAGCGGATCCTGAGTAATCCAGTTTTGAAACTACAGCAAAATACCAATAACCAATAACAGATAAAAAAATATAAAAAATAAAAGAACCAATAACAGTTCCGAAAACAAAATAATCATTTAAAAAAAATGATTTATGAAAATGCATTAAAATGGAGCATGTAGCGTTTTGGATCCAAACTCTTTTCATGTGGCCCTAATATAGTGTTATATGTGATATATAACTATTAATTTAAATGAGCAAGGCACCTAACCCCTCACTGCTCCCAGAGCTGTTGTAGTCACTGTGTTGCTGTCACTGCGCCGGGATTAATGTGTGTTCACTGTGTGCTGTGTGTGTTCTAATTCACGGATTGGGATAAATGCAGAGACCAAATTTCCCTCACAGGATCAAAAGAGTATATATACTTATACTTATACTTATATATGAGTTGGCCAAGGAAATCCACAGTGAAATCTGCTGTAGGCCAAGGTCACTTTCTCGGGTCCATTCTAGACCAAAGAATGACCTGACCACATCGGTAAATAGGGCATATTTATTTATTTATATATAAAGGGTGTATCTGACTGAACCAGCATCCACAGTTCCTTAAATTCTTTTTCCAAACGGATCTGATGACTAACGTTAGGCTACTGTCAACCATCATGCTTGCTTGCTCTCTCTCATACCTGTTTTTCCAAAAAAAAGAAGCAAAACGTGTGCAGCATCAGGATTTACTTGAAGCGACAGTAGACAATGAGGGTCATTCAAATAAATTCAAAATATAGGCTAATTTACTCGCATTTGGGAGTGGGTGCCTGTTGTACCCTGTAGCAAGTGACGACGCACAGTCGCCATGCCTACGTCACTCCTACTCCCTCCTACAAGTTCCTATGACCACTTGGCCAGTGCGAATATAAATGAAAAACCGGTTTAGGGGGAGAGTAGTGGATTGTTCCTATATCTAAGTTCCTATAACTAGGCTACTTGGCCCGAAAGCAGCTTACGATTGAGAAGGGGAGGTTATAGCCTAACAATTTCATGGCCATTGTCCAATGTCTTCCAGCTCTATAGCCCCCTCTTGTGTTATATGTAAGCATTCATCTTTCTCTCACCAAATGATGGTGTACTGCTGTGTGCCTGACTGTGTCAAGATAATTTGGTAAAACACTGCCACCCTCTGGTTGCGAGAGGTTCAGACATCAGATCCTTTTGAGAGACTGAAAATACAGAATTTTCAAATTTCCCTGTAAATCACCAGGACCTCGGCCAGGTGCCAGATTATTTGGGGCATCTACATATTTAAGAGAAAGGCATAACCCAGACATCCAAGATGTCATCCAGATGGTGAAAAAAGTTTATTGGGGGCCAAGCAGCGAAGCTGCGAAGGCACCCATTGAGTTACTAGCATTTCCTATTATTATTATACTTCCGCCATTGGAGTCTATGGCAGCCCATAGAACGCCTGGCTAAAAAGTGCATTTTGGCAGAAAGTTTCGGGACACTCCACTGACCACTCACACTCATTTACGGACCTCTAAACCCAGCACTTTAGCATCACCAACAGGTCAAAATCTGGCCGAAAATTGAACCGCTGGGTCTAAAGTTATGAAATTTGGCACACTGATTCAGCACCGTCCCATCATCACTCTCACCAATTTCCAGAACTCTATGCCCAACACTCTAGCGCCACCAATGGGTCGAACCTGGATTGCATTCACGCATGTGACCATTGAACGGTGCGTCGGATTTTCACATATCAGGCACCGTTGGAATCCCTGGACCGACCTAAGTTCAATGACCCCTATTTCGTCACTTTCCGCCATATTGGACCTCCGCCATATTGGATTTAGTCTAAACTACGAAAAGTTCCAGCGGTCAGAAATTTCATCCGATTTTCACGGAACTTAGCGGAGATGATCTTCTGCCCGAGCCACACAAACGATACTTGCCAGATTTTTCAATTTCAATTTTGTTTGCCCGTGACAGCCAATCAAATATGGTGATGAACCCGCCAAACAGGAAGAGGACTAACATCTCCGTGACGCTTTGAGTTAACATAACAAAACTCAATACCGTTAGTCAGGACACTGTCCCAATCACTCACAGCAATTTATATGCATATACATTGAACACTCTAGCGCCACCACCAGTTCAAAGCTGGACATGCGTTCATGCGCGTGATCCTTGACTCTTTTGTCTGATTTTCACAATTGAGGTAGCGTCTGAATCCTTGAACAATCTCGAGTTCATCGACCCCTATCCCGTCACTTTCCGCCATATTGGACCTCTGCCATATTGGATTTAGTCCAAACTCTACGAAAAGTTTCAGCGGTTACAAATTTCATCCGATTTTCACAGAACTTGGCGGAGATGATCTTCAGACCGAGCCGCACAAACGATACTTGTCAGATTTTTTATTTTCAAGTTTGTTTACCCGTGACAGCCAATTACACATGGCGACGATGCCGCCTAACAGGAAGTGGGCTAACATCTCGTCTACTCTTTAATGTATGAAGTCCAAACTTGGTACAGGGACTTGGTATCTGATTGTGAGGACGCCCTAGGAAATTGGCATCATTTGGCCTCTATAGGGGGCGCTGCAATACAGGAAGTGAGCTTGTATCTCAGCAACGCTTTGATGTACGAAGTCCAAATTTGGTATAGAGACTTGGTACCTGATTGTGGGGATGCACTAGGAAACTGGCGTCATTTGGCTTCTACAGGGGGCACTGCAATACAGGAAGTGAGCTTGTATCTCAGCAACGCTTTGATGTATGAAGTCCAAACTTGGTACAGGGACTTGGTATCTGATTGTGAGGACACAGTAGGAAATTGGCATCATTTGGTCTCTATAGGGGCGCTGTAATACATGAAGTGGGCTCAAATCTCAGCAACGCTTCGTTGTATGAAGTCCAAACGTGATACATGGGCATATTATCTGATTGTGAGGACATGCAAGGAAAGTGGTCTCAATTGGCCTCTAGGGGTGTTGCAATAAAGAAAATGAGCTCACATCTCAGCAACACTTTGGTGTATGAAGTCCAAACTTGGTAGACGGACATGGGAGCTGATTGTAAGAACGCACAAGGACATTGGTGTAATTTGGCCTCTAGGGGCGCTGTAACAAAGTAAATGAGCTTATTTCTCAGCCGTTCTTTATCCAATTGCCATCAAACTTGCTATGAGTGGTTGCTCATGCCATGGCAACGCCATTCCTGCTATAGCGCACTGCTTGGCCCCCACATTGCTGCTTGCAGCTATGTTTTATACTTTGGATTCATAATTTTGTGAAGTTTCTAGTTTTACATCAAAGCTTCAAGTTTATCAAGTTTATATTGGACTCTGTACCGCATCTTGGGACATAGCCTATTCATATTATGGTGCTATATTAATAAAATTGAATCAAAATCTATGAATGTAATTATACACAATTATAATTATAAATGTAATTACACATAATTATACATAATTTCCCCCTTCTTGCATGGTTTTAATTGAACCATCATGCTTGACTCTTCAAATAGTTTAGAACAAAAACTAGCCAGACAACAGTTTCATTAAAATTAGAAATATAATTGTTACATTGCTCAACAAGCAAGAAAAAAACAACCAAGAAACACTACAATATGGCTTGTTATTTTATTTGACATGCATTTTCATCTTTTCAACAGCTCGTGGTTTACCATGAGTTCTGGTACTCACCGTGGAGTCCATATAAGTGGGTAAGTAACTTGGAGCAACTTAGCGAATGGGAAACCAGTCCCATCTAGTTTCTCTCCCCTCACCCTGCTCCACTACTACTACCAACAACATGAGACGAAAAAATGACATACACTACACAGTAGAAAAAGAAACAAACAAAAATGAAAAAAAAAAAAAAAAAACATTTACACTCTCCTCAAAAGGACTACATGAAAGACAGTACATAGTGTAGGGAATATAAGACATCCAGCCGATCATTTGGCAGTGTTAAATTATGAGGCTCACCTCTGGGGTCCATTCTACTGAGTGCTGTGTCAGCCATTTTGTGCTTAATGTATCTAAAGGTTAAAGAACAAAAT
>NW_027468565.1:37464417-37479417 GCF_046254945.1 Alosa pseudoharengus | reverse complement strand
GCTACACCACCACGCTCAGGCAGGCTGAGATAAAAGCACACTAATTGTATTAAGGTATTACGGTAGAAATCGTACTTTAAAAAGGGATTATCAGAAACTTTATGAGGGCTTGCAGGATTACAGCTACGGTCCATTAGTATCAAAAGCATCAGCTGGCCTGTGATTTCAGGGCTAAATGTTTTTTTTTTGTCTTTTTTATCTTTTTGTCTGGCCCAAAATCATTTTAGCAAGTTGATTTGCAGAATGTAATCCCCATCAGAATATGATTTGTATCAGATTGTAGAAAGTTTAAGGCTTTGCTAACTTCATCAAGACAGCAAAAGTGGTGGTGGAGCATGAGGTTTTGAACACACACATTCTGAATGTAACTCTACAGAAGCTGCAGTTAGCACAGAGGCAGTGTTAACATGTACAACAACAACAACAACAACAACAACGCAATGGGACAACACTTGCCATAATCACACACAATAGCACAACAACAATGTAACACAAGCTTGGAGACACAGTTTGCCACAGACAAAATGGTGATATGTGGATTCGTGTGTGTGTGTGTTTATGTCTATCTATGTGTGTGTTTGCGTGTATGTGTGTGTGTGTGTGTGTGTGTGTGTGTGTGTGTGTGTGTGAGAGAGAGAGAGAGAGAGAGAGAGAGAGAGAGAGAGAGAGAGAGAGAGACAGACAGAGAGAGAGAGAGAGAGAGAGAGAGAGAGAGCCCTGACACTCACCGCAGTGGGGGAGTTGCACTCACTGACAGACTGACACACTTCAGAAGCCTCAGACGAGGCAGAGCTGGAGGACTTCTGTGGAATGAAAGAGGAGAGGGAGCCGCCATGTCACACCAGAGGAAAAGCACACAGGGGTCGGGGGGGTCGGGGGGGGGTGGAATTGGGGAAAAGTGCCAGGGGGGGTGTACCAGTATGTCTCTGCAGTTGAGTGTGTACTACATCACCGTTTTGATGTTTTGTGTACGCTCCCTCTAATGGGATCGGTTAGGGTGCAGTGTCCTACCTGGCTGGTGATATCGGAGGGCATGGGAGAGGGAGGCTTGGAGTGGGTGTTGGCATCCTGGGAGATGAAGCCAGAGTCATGAGATGACACACTGCTGAGGCGGTGGGCGCCACCAGGTGGCAGGTGGACCAAACTGCAGGGACAATGAGAAGGATGGGCAGACAGGACATTAACATGCTGATTGACTTTTACATGTTGAAAAGATAATTAGATAAGTAATTAATTGTAATTAATTGATCATAATACTTGATTATTGTTAGCGGATAGTATTTTCTGACTGGTATATATAAAAACGAAGCTATTTGAAATAGACAGTTGTACTTCCAGTCCAAGTGTCAATGGGAGAACTACAGCAACAGAAAGAGCAAGAGGGCATACAGGCCACATCGTACGTTGTAGCTGTCAATCACTGATCAGTGAATCTGTTTCATGGACCTACCTGCACAGGCTGCTCTTCCTTGAGCCCACACTGCTGGGGGAGGATGGGGGTGTCTGGTAAGACCAGTTATAATCAGAGCCCTTCAAGTCCACGATGACCTACACACAATAAACAAGTGGAGAGAGGTTTATATGCTGTTATTACAGTCATAGCCAGCATTATGAACACAATGTATGACATAATTTTTGTGTTTGTTTGTTTGTGTTTGTGTGTGTGTGTGTGTGTGTGTGTGTGTGTGTGTGTGTGTGTGTGTGTGTGTGTGTGTGTGTGTGTGTGAGCACCTGTTCACTTGCAGCAGGCAGTTTGTGTGGATCGGTGGTCAGTACTGTGAGGTCATCAATAATGGCCTGCAGATGAGTGACCTCTCCCAGCATGGCGATCTCTCCATTCTAACGACACAGAGAAAGAAGAAAGAAGCTCTTACTAGTGGACCAGGGCACTCACCACTCTAAAGATAATACTGATACAGGACAACAGTGGACATCCTCATCATCCTGCTACCATCTCAGGAGGGTCAGTCTAAAACGTCACATACTCTTCTAATGTTTGAATGACATGAGGAGAAATGAGCTGAAATGTGGTGGTTGTCATTATACTTTTCCCTTTCTTACCACCAGTCTGTCTTACCTTCGTTATCCACTTACCTCTTTCTCACCCCCACCCACCCACTGCCCAACCCCTCTTGTCTTTCATATTCCCCTCCTTCTGTTCTTATTCTGTTTCTATCTCTCACTCCATCACTCAACCTTTTGTGTCTTTGCCTTTTTCCATTATTTTCTACACTCCTCCTCTCCCTTTTGCTTACCACCCCCCCCCCCCCACCTTTCCCTCTCCCTCTGCCTGTCTTACCACCACAGGCAGCAGCATGCTGATGAAGTTGCAGTAGCGCCCCCTCTCCTCCAGGAGGGCGCGCCGCACCGCCTGCTTCTCCGTCTCCTCCATCAGCAGGTACATGTCACTCACGTCCTGCATGGCACTGTTCAGCTGGGGCTGCAGACCTCCCCTTCCTAAAGGGCAGAGTGAGAGAGAGAGAGGGAGAGAAAGAGAGAGAGAGAGAGAGAAAGAGAGAGAAAGAGAGTGAAAGAGAGGGAGAGAGAGAGGGGGGGAGAGAGAGAGAGAAGGAAGAGAGAGAGAGGGAGAGAGAGAGAGAGAAAGAAAGAGAGAGTGAGAGAGAGGGAGAGGGAGAGAGGGGGGGAGAGAGAGAGAGAGGGAGAAGGAGAGGGTAGAGAGGATAAAGAGAGGACAGGGGAAAGATGGAAAGTTTGGGGTAGGGACAAGCAGCCAGAAAATGAGAAAGACAAAAAGATGAAGAGAAGAGATGGGACAAGGTATGGGAAAGAGATTATGAGAACATGATATCTTGTTATATGCTGATCAGTTATATGCTATGAGTACTGATGATTGGAGGATGGGTCACCAACACCTGAAATGAATGAACTGGACAGTTTGACGAGTGTGACGAATGAGACCAATATCACAACTGTGATGGAGACACTTAATTTGAAAGGTAATTACTTCAATATGAGAAAATTTTATTTTTATGACGCCAATAATGCCACTATGACCACACTGTAAAAGCCTTTAAATGTGAATGTTACACAATGATTCAGTCGTCACAAACAGGATGATTCTGAAAGCTGAAATAATGATATTATGCAAATGATATGCATGCACACTTATCTCTCACAGACAACTAACAGACTGACATGAACAGCGCAGGACGATGAAATGGTGGTTAAGCGGGTGAGAGGCGATGTGACGGCGAAACATTTAAAGCAGAGCAAGCATACATACCCGGGAGTTCTAGAGATAGAGAACATGGGCCAACAGAGGGAGAGGGAAGAGAACAGAGAGAAGGAGAGGAGAGGCAGGGAGCAGAGTTAGCCTTTCAACTGAGTACTGAAACAAGCCCAAACGCCTATTCAGATCAGCCTAAGCAAAAGCAAGCATTACAGCCATATTATTAAAACAGCTCATAAGGTGTAAAAGTGAACACACAAAATAGGAAATTCTGCCATGCATCAATGAGAGTTATACAGTCATTTCTGTGCGGTTATTACTGGACAAGCGTATGTGTGTGTTGAACGATCGGTGATCACTGGACAAGCGTATGAGTGTGAGTCATTTCTGTGCGGTGATCACTGGACAAGCGTATGAGTGTGTTGTGCGGTGATCACTGGACAAGCGTATGTGTGTGTTGAACGATCACTGGACAAGCGTATGAGTGTGTTGAACGATCGGTGATCACTGGACAAGCGTATGAGTGTGAGTCATTTCTGTGCGGTGATCACTGGACAAGCGTATGTGTGTGTTGTCTGTGCGGTGATCACTGGACAAGCGTATGAGTGTGTTGTGCGGTGATCACTGGACAAGCGTATGTGTGTGTTGTCTGTGCGGTGATCACTGGACAAGCGTATGTGTGTGTTGAACGATCGGCCACTAGATGGCAGTGTTTTGTGACACGCCAACCACATCCTCCATATCTGCATCTCCACTTCAGCAGTGGAGGTCCTCAGGGACCTCAAGCAGGACAGCTGTCCGTTGCAGGACATAGTCTGTCATTTGGGCCCTCAGATCTCCAGCACATCCTACCCCTAGAAGGTTAGTCGGAGTTCAAGGTCCTGGACTGGTCAGCTGGATTAGCAGTGAGCACCTAACCTTAGACCCAATAATCCACATGGCAAGAGTAGGATCAGGGCAAGAAGCCTATGTGGTCTGGCCAGTGGCTACCACCACCTCACCACTGACTGACCTCTTATGCATCAGCCAACCATCCGCTTCATTACACTAATCTGTACCACAACGGGCCTCTATGCTTTGTGTTTTCAAAAGCCTCCATTCTGGAACACCGTTTGAAAAACGTGTTTTTATGACCCCGAGAATCCCATTGTCTTTTTGAACAAAGAGAAAACATCAAAACGTCGCTAACAAGAAAAGTAAATGTGGATTTCTACCACCAAATAGTGGAGAAGATAATACAATAGTTTGGGTAAATGTTGAACCTTTCTAATTATTAATATTGGCAAAAAATATTCATCCAGATCCCTACAGATTCTGAATACAACCAACACAAAAGGAATTGTGTAATTGCAAAATGAAGATGTCTGCAGATGCAGTCATAATGTAATGCAGCTGGATACTTGTGTCATGCACCAGGCCTTGTCCATGCCTGAGCGATGACTCATTAGTCCAGCTGATTCAGCTGAGATCTCGTAGGGAATAAAAGGTGCAAGGAAAATGTACTGGGATAGGAAGGTCAAGACAATGACATTGGAAATGTACCTTTTCTGGCTTTCTTCTGCAGCTTCAAGGTGTCTGAGGATTTCTTCTTAATTTCCTGCCTGGATCGCTTGTACTCTGCAGAGAGTGAGCAGAATTTTCACAAACATATACCAAGGAACTTCAGTGAACTGTCAAGTCAATGCTGTGATGATGTGTGGTAGGTAAACAATGGCAGTCTGGTTGACCAGTACCAGGCTAACATGACTTCTAGATGCAGGTAATCAGCATGCATAAAATCTTTAAGTGAGAAGAGGTAAGGAACTGCTGTGGCAAAGAGTCAGGTGCACCTGTATCACGCACTGAGATCAGCATCCGTGAGTTGAAGATGTGGACAGGATAGGAGAGCTAGCTAGTGGCTAAGGGACTACGCAGACGGCTATGAATAGATAGTCTGTGAGTGTGTATTTAAAGAACATCTAAATAGGAGACTCTAGAATGGTTTTGGCCTTGATGCAGAGGAAATGTCAGGCATGTCCAGTCCTGGGTCAGTCACTGTATGGAACCAGGGGATCAGGGTTTGGAGGGCAAGCTTTAACCAGTTAGCGTCTCAGCTAGCCTCCACCATCTTTGAAAATGTCTTCTGATATGTGCTCACCTCTGGCCCCATTTTCATACACAAGCCAATTACGTGCCATTTCAGAAGGCCATAAATTATGGCATCCATGATTGCCTGAAATTGCCAGCTCAACCACCAATCCACATTGACAATACGCCGTTGTAATCTACATTGTCTCTGTCTGTATAGAGGCACCTAACTGGCAAACTCTAGATGCTGCCGGAAATTAGCCCTGTGAGACACCATTTGGTTGCGGTGAATTTCAAGCTATTTTGGCTGAAGTAGCTAGCCTAGCATGGGCCATCGAAATCAATGGGAGCAGTACTTCCTCCTTCTCTCCAGTTCTATACAATACTTCCATGTGTGGAAGCCACATTACCATCTGCCTGCTCTGACTCCCTTAGGGCTCACTCACCTTTGGCATGGTCTTTGTCCAGCAGGGCAGCGGTCTTCTTCCACTCCTCAATCCTGTCCTGCAGAGGGCCGATGAGTTTCTCCATAAGAGCACTGGTGAGAAGGCAGGGAGAAGATACACAATTCATTACAAAATAAAGGAAAATATAGATAGATAGATAGATAGATAGATAGATAGATAGATAGATAAAGATTAAAAAGTGAACAGGAAACATGAGATTGGACATGATTTAGCAGTGTAAATACCACCTAACCCATACGGACAAACAACATATCCATCCCTCTGTACTCTCATATGCTTTCCATTTAAACCTCATTTTAAACCGCAACGCAGTGTTCAGTGAGTCAGTAATACCCTGAGAGATCAGGGTCATGACTATGTGATGACACATACATGAAACAGATGACCCGAGGGAAACACACTTAGCATTGCAACATGATCTCCTAAAGTGGCGCAAAGCCTCTCTCACTACACACATGGCCCGCTGACCACATCAGTCTACACAGATGACATGTTAGTGCTAGCCGCATCAGTCCTTAGTCTACAGATGACATGCTGGTGCTAGTGCTAGCTGCGTCAGACCCTATGGTCCCTAGTTTACACCATTGACAGGAAAAGATATGGACACAGCTATCCCGTGGACTTCGAACGAGATTGAAGCCAATTTGAACCCATTTCATGTTGGTCGACTTCGGTTCTCACGCATCCTCAGTACAGGCGAGTGAGAAACGTGTGCTGTTAAGCAACGGACTGAAACACAGTAACTGGTCTGGTAGCCGTGCTAAGAAAATGTATAACGTGTGCAGAGTGCTTCGAGTTCGAGTGCAGCTTTTGGTGGGGATTTGTTCTGGCGTAGTGCCAACCCATCAAAACATCACTGAATTGTTTTTTTCCACCTCGATGAAGACCACACAGATGCTAGCCACACTGCTCTCGGTGCTAGCGTGGCAGAGAGAAAGCTGAGGTGAGGTGAGGTGAATGAGGGTGTGACGGGTGGGACTCTTACTTGGTGAAGTGCCGCAGCTTGGCCTCAATGCTACGGTGACGCATGCACATCCGTGTCAGGGCCGAGCCGATGTCCCGGGTAGCACCTGCAGGGTTAGGGGAGGGCAAGAAGAGAGGAGGAGAGGGAGGAGAGAAAGAGAGGGTGAGTGAACACACTAAAGGAATATTAGGAGAAGCATTACAGATACAGTGAGACACTTTCAAGTTTCGTACATTTTCTTATATTCATCTTGAAATGTACACATAATATTCCACAACGACATAGCAAAAACTGCTTTTTGGAGTGATGTGTAGCTTTTTAAAACAAAACACTGAGACAAATAACCCACTTGGGACAGCCGTGGCCCACTGGTTGGGACAGCCGTGGCCTACTGGTTAGCACTCTGGACTTGTAACCGGCGGGTTGCCGGTTCGAGCCCTGACCAGTGGGCCGCGGCTGAAGTGCCCTTGAGCAAGGCACCTAACCCCTCACTGCTCCCCGAGCGCCGCCGTTGTAGCAGGCAGCTCACTGCGCCAGGATTTGTGTGTGCTTCACCTCACTGTGTGTTCACTGTGTTCTGTTTGTGTTTCACTAATTCACTGATTGGGTTAAATGCGGAGACCAAATTTCCCTCACGGGATCAAAAAAGTATATATACTTATACTTATACTATACTTATAGTTACTTGGACTATAGACTTGGCCCTAATCTCAGATTTGAGTGATCATAGTGATGATCAGGAAAATACTGCCAGCATAAAATCTCGTAGCAGATGTTTTAATCTAAACGAGCTTGCACTGCAGACAGTATACATTAGAGGCTGTGAGAATACCCAAATCTAGTATGTGTGCTCTATGAAAATGAAATTGGTGACCTTAGTCTGTTTGGCTTGCTCTACCAGTTCTGCTACATGTTTACATGATCTAGACTCCAAGAAGGAGTAAATGTCATCAAGTAAATGTCAGAGAACTGTCAACGGAACACTAGGAGAGCAAAATCTCAAACAGAACTCACACCAAAAAACACATCAACAGCAGACACAGAATTGGGTCAAAAACAAGCCAAGCCACAACAGAACAACCAAAAGTTAAGCCATGTTAATCTTGTGCTCACTTAGGCCTTTATGGAACAAAAAATTCTGAGCAAATAAAAACGTTTGTTTTGTGTCAACAGCTGTGATTCAGGTCAATGGTTGATTTATTTCATGTTTTTAACGCTTGCTCTGTACTGGCTTCATGTATCGTTTTCTTTACTGCAAGGCTATAGCAGTGTATTTGAAGTGGGAAGGTCAAGAGAGGAGCTATGTTTTCGTGAAGTGCTGGATGTGGAAAGTACACACCAGGACTCCCTCTGTTCCTTAGATACAGAAATCTCTCAACAAAACACAATATCTGATGTGACCTCAAACGGGAAGGCTAAGAGAGGAACTATGTTTTTCTGAGGTGTTGGATGTGGAAACTACATATCAGGATTATCACTGTTCCTTAGACGCAGAAATCTCTCAACAAAACACTTTGGGCTGTATTTTGGGCCACCAGCGCATGGCGTAATACTCGTTATTCACCCGCGGAAAGTTGAATTCGCTATTTTGCATGTTTATTTTTTAAACATTGCGACCAGGGGTGTGGCAATTAACAACCTAGGGAGGGGCCTGGCGCGTTGTCTAAAAATGCTATCATACACCACCTAAACCTGGTCAGAAGTCAATGGAGAGTTGTTCATATGCTATTTTAAAGGGACACCAGGCAACGTTTTCGTGTTAATTAATCATCTTCGTAAGTCGGTATATGGTTAAATGACTCATTACGGGGCGAATGAAGGCTCTCTCGCCCGCCCCTACTGCCTGTAGGAAGAATATCCCACTTGCAAGTTCAGTGTATCCTACCCGCCGACCGAAGCAGGATCAGTTTACAGCACAGAGGCAGGCTAACAAAACGCTAGAGATTGTTGCAAACATGTGTATAATGGCAGAGCCGGCGAAGAAGCAGCGAAAACCCTTGACGGAAGACGCAAAGAAAAGGAAAAGAGCTTCAGACCGAGCGAGGGGGAGTTTCGTAGAGAAAAAGCATCAGGCTTGCCTGGTGTCCCTTTAAGGGCGCATGTCAACAGTCATATTGGCAGGTGCACGCACCATCCTTCTATCATTCATGAACGCACACCAGCGCATGTCCATGCAAAGCATTACAAATTGCACGATTACAATGGGAAACATAATTAGAATAAAGATATTACGAAATACTGTACGGGCCCTATTTTAACGGTCTGAAACGGAAGTGTCTTTGCGCAAAACGTAATTCACTTTGTGGGCGGATCTTGGGCGCTGATGCTATTTTACCGGCGGGATATTTGACTGTTGCGCCCGACGCAAATCCAAAATGGTTGATGCTAGAATGGATCAGCCAGACGGACAGGGGGCGGTCGTTCCGAACGTTCGATGCAGATGCCGATTGTTGCGTTGCACCTCAGTTAACATTCTAATGGCGCGGTAAAAGCGTTGCTTTCGCACCAGAGAAAAACCTATGAGAAAAACAGACCGACAGTGTGAAAAGTTCAGACAATATTATAGCCTAAAATAAATCTGCGTCATTGCGTTTAAATAAGCCTAGTTTTACTGTTATTTTCCTGCGTCGATGTCATCCGAGCAGTGTAAAATTGGTGTCAGTTTGCTATGATTTATATTAATATTATATATAATATAATACTTTTTGTTTAACTATGAAACCCCAGAAGATAAGAGACTCTCCTGAAGAGGTGTTAATGAATCGTATGCACCAACACAAGGCCCTATCGCTTGCATCACCAGCCAAAACAAAACGACAACTAAAGTTAGCGAAGTACACTTGATTTGATAACAGTTACAGGAGCAAGTCAGGGCAGTTTATTTATATAGCACATTTTAGACCAGCCTTTTCGACCCAACAAACATGAATGGGAGTCCGGTGTAAGGAATGGCTGGCATACCCGATCCCCCTGTCCACTCTCAGTATACACGGCTGACGTGCGAAGGTGCCCATTCTGTGTTGACAAGCACCGGCGGTGTTATTAAAAACATGTAGGCCTACTTGTACATCGTCTCTAACAAACTATGTACCTTTACCTTTGTTATTGAAGTTACAGTCAACAGAAAAGTTTATGAACTTTGATCTCGACTCGTCCTCCACTCCCTGTACGAAAGTATTTAAGTCGGAGAGATTTTCAAAAGTCGTAATTTTGCTGATTTGCCGCGCTGGAAGCTGGAGCGTCATCGGTTGCTTAACAACGCAACCAGAGCCATATAAAACGCAACAATCGGCATCTGCATCGAACGTTCGGAACGACCGCCCCCTGTCCGTCCGGCTGATCCATTCTAGCATCAACCATCTAAAAGGGGGTGGTCTGAAGTAGCTACATTAATCATGGGTGTGGTTTGGGCGTAACGTGCAATAAACCAATCAGAGCGTCATCTCACATTCCCTTTAACAACAGGCACGCTTGTTCCATAGCTGATTGCTATTATGGTGGCGTATTTGCCAGGCGCAGCCAGGAGCGTTCACAGCGCTATAATCACTGTTCAGTTGGGAACAGTTAGCTATTGATTTTTCATCTTGACAAAATGTAATACAGAATTGTCACAAAGACATACTTTCCGATGTTTTGGGATCATTCTCACTGAATCACGAGGTTATGAATGCATGGTGATATATTTGCAATGTACAATGTAATCTAACATTACCTCTCTAGTATAGACAATGCATATCTTCTGTCAGTTAATCTCTTCTCTCCCGTGCTGCCGCTGGGGCATTTGGGTTAAATGGCATCGGCATGCAGTTCAACATCACGTCTCCTTAAGTCCTCTAACATTTCCTAATTTATGTCATCAACACATCAGTGATTCGTGAAAATGTGTACGCTAGATTTTTTCACATGGACACCACACTGATTTCCCTCGAGTGGTAATATTTTTCGTTGAAATTATGTATGGTTTACAGAAATGGGAACTACGTTGTATAGATGAGAGGAGCGAAGTGTGCGTTGCGCAGCACAGGCGGCCAAGCAAGGGCTTCGTTTAAGTTGACCTAACTTTCAACTCTGCACAGTATCCCATTAACTGCGTGACAGTAGACTATTTACAATATTTTCTGTAAAGCAGAGTTTGTAAACACGTTATCATCAACTTAATTCACGCACAACATTTATTTGAGCAGGAGAGAGAATAACAATGAATGGATGCAGCAACTACAGAAATTGTAACCATACTTGCTGCTTTCTTGTACTATCTGTTGCTGGTTAACAGCACATGAAAAGCTGATTTAAGCTAATTCACTAACTCAAGACTTCAAGGCCATCATGGATATAAAACGTTTTTTGAAAATAACGAAAGGATGGAGGGAACATAGCAAAGCTTGGAGTTATTTCAGATGGGCTACAACAAGGTAGGCAAAATTATGGTGCTTAAAACCTTACACAACGGTAAATTGGAACAAAACTAAAAGTAACTTTAGCCTTTATAGGGCTGTAGCCTATAAAGTTGTCCAGATTAATAGGTCGTAATTAGGCGTTGTTGTAAAGATATTGCATGTAGATGTTGTACTATATAGGCTACTAAATATTTAGGTCACCAATGCACGAACAAAACCGGGAAATGGACAAATATTATCAAGGCTTTGAATGTTTCCGTCTGTGCACGGAGGTGTCTGTAGATTGGTGTGCAACGCATTCATTCATGCAGGCCTGTGGTCATGCATGCGCCCTTAAAATAGCATCTGCATTTTCGCCACAGACTTTAGACCAGGGAGTTCCTGGTCTGTGGCGTAATTGTTTTCTGAAACTGCAAAATACCAACAGTGAACGTTTGCGCCGGAACACGCCCCGTCTTTTCGCTGAACCGCCCCCGTGGGCGCAATGGAATTCCCTAATTTACAGGCATGTACCTGTGGAAGGTAAATTCCAATATGCGCTGACTGCAAAATAGGAAAGACAAACGCGCCAGTATACAAAGTCAATTGCGCCGGCACGGAAGATAGAGCCCTACATCTCATGATGAGTAGTTATTCACCATCATTTGCAAATTGGTAATGACGGTTAAAAGTGATTAGGGGAGAGGCGAGAGACAGTATGGAACACAGCTGAAGACGCACTGTCACGAGATATAAGCAACTCCTCTGCAGGATAAATGTTGTTTTATTCAGTCATTTGAGCAATATTAGGGTAAGTGTTGCTTTTTCCAGCCTATGTTTTCGATGGTAACCCATTGTCAGTCAATAGTGAAAGTAACTGCATATAACTTACTTCGTTGACTGACACCTTGGTGATGTTAGTTTCACTTTGCCAATGAGTTCAAATAATAGACGAGTGCAAATGCGTGAAGGCTATGCTAGGTTTTAGTAATGCATGGTTTAAGAATGACTATTTCATACGGTCTCGCAAGCAGCCTCCTTCAAATGCGCCGTTGAATGCCAAAATACCGATGCATTTATTTGACATATCGCGCGTTGCGCCGTTAAAGGGAATGACAGATGTCATTCTCATTGGTTTAAAATGATGTTACGCCCCAAACACACCCATATGACTGATTAAAAGACCTAGGAACACCTTGTTACGCCATGCGCTCCACTTTTGATAACAAAACCCCTCCCAATGTGAACTGGACATCCTACTAAATTTGAATAGACTTTTGACGAGTGACGATGCACTTTAGAATGTCATGATAGGGCCCTTTATCTGATCTGACCTCATTCACTCTCAAGAACACCATTGCATGCAGCACTGCACCTATACACCACCAGGGGGCAGTACTCAGGTCACACATGGAAGGGTGGGGAATCGATCGAAAGGACAGTGAAGGCTGTGTTTGGATGAAGCAAAGAGGAGGCCTGAAACTACAACATTTCACCTTTAAATGTACCATGCTGTCTTCCATGATGTGAAATGGCAAAATAATGACACACCAGTGAAGTGTTTACAACACAAACAGAGCCTAGTCAGCCTATTGACTGGCTCAGAAATGTATCCAGTCTTAATCTGGCCTTGATGTGGCCCAGATCCGGCTCTGGCGTGGCCCTGATCCTACTCTGACCTACCTGAGGCCCAGGCTAAGCCTCAGATCTGTTCCAGAGACCGCGGGCTGTACGAGCGCCTCCCGCTGAGTGGGTCAAACTAGAACCCCCGTCACCCTCACCGTCACACACACCCAGACCCAACAGCAGACAGACTCTCAGCAGGGTCAGCCCCCCAACCCGCTATTGCACACACACACACACACACACACACACACACACACACACACACACACACATACACACACAGACAATACTGTACATGCTCACACACACACACATACACCCTCCCCCCCCGACACACACACATGTGCATACTCACTTGTACACACACTTGCATAACACACACTAACACACACACACACATACACAAACATACACACACACACACCCTTGATGAGTCTTAGGAGTTACTTTCCTCTCCCACGTGGTAATTAAACTGCATCCCTAAGACCCCTCGGATGCCCTGCCCACCCAGGCCTCCTTTAAGCCGCAGACCCCCACACCCCACACCGTATGCTCAGCCAAGACTTCACCCCGTCTCTAGGCCACCTCTAATGGGATTCAGCACAAGCAAATCAAGGCCACACTAGACAGCAGGGGGGCCTGCCTTCCACTGCAGCTGCTGCCCACATGCCAGCTGCCCCCGACCTGGCTCACTTCTGGCCTTGATCTGGCGTAGATCTGGGGGAGATAAGGACAAGAGGGGGGGGGGGGGGGTCTGAATCAAATAACCACCATTCTATTCTATTTTTTATATTGCTTTCATAACTATTATATGTATATATTTTCAGCAAATCATATTATTTGGTGCATTATTGGACCTGTCAAGACATTTGTGGATTATAATTCTGGGAGCAGTCCGATGGACTACAAGGGAGTCACCAGCAGACTGAATCCCCATCTGAGCAGTCGGAGCAGCGAGGGAAAAAACGGTTTGCTTGATGTCTAAAACGATGTCCCTCTCAGAGATGTTTGTGTGTGTGTTGGGGGGGGGGGGCTGTTATTTTCAGAGCAGTTGTGTAACTCCACTCAAGCCAAACCAGTCAGTAAGTCCATGAGTTTCTCATCCAACACAGAGATGAGAGGATGAACTTCAGTCTGATTGACACTACTTTCCCCATTACAATCTTGTTGCAGTTCTGCTGAAAATGCCATTCCTCTTTTCTATGTTCATATGATATGATATGTGATGCATATCTCTCTCTCTCTCTCTCTCTCTCTCTCTCCCTCTGTGTGTGTGTGTGTGTGTGTGTGTGTGTGTATGTCTGTCTGTATGTGTATGTGTATGTGACTGTTTGTTTCTCTATGTCTGGTTGCTATCGTTACGCAGCTCCCATGTGTGTTTCTAATCCCAGCGCTAATTTAGTTGCTAAGGTGTCCGTTCTGAGCTCCCACCTTGTAAATCATCCAGATTAGCAGGTGTACAAAGGCACCATGCAAATACACATATATATGAGATGAAAGCCTGTGTGTGTGTGTGTGTGTGTGTGTGTGTGTGTGTGTGTGTGGGCTTGGGAATCGGTTCCAGGTATCAGTTAGGAATCGGTTCCAAACGTTCCGATCCATCGGAATCGTACACATCCACGTGTTAACGATTCCACTAACGATTCCAATACAAAGCTTTGTTTTAGAAATGTTTACTTAGAAATTTTAAAGCATTCAACTTCTGTATCGATATTGCACACTTGGTATTCATTCTCTAAAACCACTTTAAAGGAGAATTCCGGTGTGATTTTGACCTAAAGTGTTTTGAAACATGATACCGAGTGTGAACGTATGTCTCATAGCCCATCTCGGCTTGTACCCTGCACTCCGAAATCTGGCGCTAGTTAGCCGATGCTACCAACAAGGCGGTCAATGGTGGTGCCTCGGCATCGGCATAGCCATGCAAATAAATCACGGTTTTACACCATTTACGAGGCTCAATGTATCTCCACACTTCATTGGTAGACTTCCGAGGGCCCTGACATTTAAAACGAGACATTGAGAACTTTGAAAAAGCATATTGATATCGATAATTTCTTAACAATGCCCATCCCTATGTGTGTGTGTGTGTGTGTGTGTGTGTTTTTCTCCTTCCCATTCACCCCATCTCCATCAGACTTTCCTGAGGGAGAAGCAGGAGTGCTTTGAGTGTGTGTGTGTGTGTGTGTGTGTGTGTGTGTGTGTGTGTGTGTGTGTGTGTGTGTGTGTGTGTGTGTGTGTGTGTGAGTGTGTGTGTGTGTGTGAGTGTGAGGGAAAAGGAGGGATTGTTGTAAAGGGATATCCCTCTAT